>NW_005843080.1:371480-382850 GCF_000455745.1 Alligator sinensis
CCACCTGCAGATGGACTGAGTGCCACCCTCCTCACTCCGTCTGCACCAGTTTCCTTTTTTGAAGTTTTGAAAAGCCAAGTAATGTCCTGCTGTCAGCTGGAGGGGGCACTAACTGCATCACCAGCCAGCAGGGGAAGAACATGTCCCTGCTGAGCTCATTCCCCTGCCAGGATGAACTTGGAGGTATGGGACTGGGGCTGTGGGGAAGCAGGAGGCCCCAGGTCCTGGACATGACTGCTAAAACTGCACCTTGCCAGGGTAGGGAGGCCTGGCAGGACTGCTGGCAGCATGGCAGCCCCGTAAATGCCAGGACCAACAATCCCCTGGTGAAAGGCAGGGAGGAGGCACCATAACCTCCAGCTAGTGCACGCATGCACAAAGTTCTGGCTGGGGAATGCCCAGACCTGTCATGTCTTTGACAGGCCTGACGCTTGCTGGTTGCAGTGCAGTTGTGAGGGTCCCAGTGAGCTCAGCTTAGCTGCCCGGGATGCCAACTTTAGGGTTGAAAACCCCTTTGTCAGGCTGAGGAAGTACCTGCAGTTGGTCCTGGATGGAAGGAATAGTAAAGAAGACAGAGGCTGGCCTGGCATATGAATAACATATGTCCAACACAACACAACATCTTTACTTCTTGCTGTCAAGTCCTTTATAAAAGAAAGGCTCTGTGACAGTTCCATGTGGGTACCTTTGATGCTGCTGCTGATGCTACTGGTTTTGAGCCAGCTAAGTTATTGTACCTGGTCTAACGTAAAGCGGAGGACCGGGAGTGAGGCTGTAGGGGAGGAGGAGGCATCAGTGGGGCACAATGCCGTGTTGTGCAGAGGCCCCAGCACCAGGAAAGGCACACCTTAACACACACACAGTGTCACCCACCCACATACGAGTTTTGCCTGTCAGCAGCTTGGGGTGCAGGGCCCCAAACAAAAGACTCCTCCCAGTGAGACACACACAGCTGGCAGGCTTCGCAGCCTGGCAGGGACCAGCACTCACTCAGACCTCCTCTAGGACACGCACTCACAGCTGGCAGGCTTTGTGGCCTCAGTAAGAGCTACCACCCCTGCAGTTTTGACCCGTCCTGTATTGTAACACATAGACGTGACAGGAGTTTTGCCTGTCACCAGCTTGGGGTGCAGTTCCCCCCCAACCTCTGCACCGATCTTCTTGAAACTTGGCAGACTTTGTGGCCTCAGTAGGAGCTACCAGCCCTGAAGGTTTCAGCCCCCTGTGGTATAACACATAGCCGTGACATGAGTTTGGCTTTCAATAATTTGGGGTACAGTTCCCCCCAAACCCCTGCACTGATCTTCTTGAAGCTTGGTAGGCTTCATGCTCTTAGAAGAGGCTACTATCCCTGCATGTTTCATCCAAATAATACAAAAAACAACAAAGTTATAGATCTTCCATTGATTCCCCATTATACCCTATGGCCGGATCTCCGAGGTGGATCCGAAGCTTCAGAGCTGCTTCGGCTGGATCGAGGCAGAAACCCGGTCCGGAGCTCTGGATCAGATCGCGGCCATCCAAAGCAGCTGCATCCAAAGCCAGATTGGATCGCTGCTGACTCACACAGCCCTACTACATTTGCTGAGCACAACAGAAAAGCCTGCCTCTGACAGTGGCAAGAGTGAATGTTTTAGAGCTGGCAGCCTGTGGGCCACATAAGGTTTGGCTGCCAGGCTCCCGCTCCCCCCACCCTGTCCCTTGTTTGCCACTTCCCGATTGTTCCAGCCAGAGTCTCCAGGCGCCCCTACCTCCTCCAGGTTCCAATTTCTGCCCCCCAACAGGTGGGGTGATGCAGGGTGGTGCAGCGTTGTACAGGAAGCTGAAAGTGAACCCTGGGCTGTGTTGCAGTGGGGGGGCCTTTGAGGGGGTGTGGAAGAGGGTTTTTTTCTATGTGATTTCTGGGGGCCTGAGGCTTGCCCTGGTGTGGCCCATTGTCATATAGTCCCCAACTGTTTAGAAGTTGGACAGCCCTTCTTTAGAGAGAGAACGTATGAACAGGACATATCTATAGTCATCTTTGCCCTCTCATACCCTCCTTAGCATGTGCAGCCACTGATTTAGAGGTGTTAGAGGATACATTCATGACTGTTCTGTTGAATAACTATAAATGGATTAATCACCCATGAATTTATCCAGTCCCTTTTTGAACCTGGCTATCTGCCTCTATGACTTCCTGTGCCAGTAAGTTCCACACTGCTTAAAAAAAGTACTTTCTTTTTTTAGTTTCAGACCCATCAACTGCTAACATCAATGAGTTCTAGAATATTGGAGTTTGGTGAATAACAGTTCTGCATTCATGTTATCCATGCTTTTCATGATGTTATAGACCAAGGATTGGCAACATGCAGTCCATGAAGCTGCTAGATTCAGTGCACAGAGGGGGCTTCAGTGGCACGTTAGTGCTGGGGAGCATCCATAAAGGGGAATTTGGCCTATGCCAGGGCCAGGTGGTGAGGAGCTGTACTGGGGCTGGATAGCTGGGAGCTGTACCTGCATGGCCAATGATCCTTCCCACTCCTCAGGTGTGACTGCAGTGCATCTCCCTGCTGCCCAGTCCCAGTATAACTAGTTCAGAACCTAGCATTGCATCTGCACAGATATTGTGCAACATGCAGAACCCTCCCATTCCCTGCCCAGGTACACCATCAATCTGTATGTGTAGTGCCTCATATGGCTTTTGGAGGTGTGTTGTGAAATGTTTTATAAATGTTTTTGAAATATTTTTGAAAATGCGACTTGCTGTTCAGCTTGGTTCCCCACCCGCCTAGCCTGCCAAGAGCTAAACTTAAGGTTATTTTCCCCTATGTGCATTACCTCCTACTTGTCAACATTAAAGTTTACCTGCCACTTTTTTGCCCACTCCGTTAACTTGGTGAGACCTTTCTGTAGCTCCTCTCTGTCAGCTTGGGATTTAACTACCCCTATAATCATCCTGCACATGAATCACAAGCTCTCACTCATGACAAATCCCTCATGTGTGTAGCCCTTTTACTCTGTTTCAGAGACCGCATGCTAGAATTATGCCAAATCTGTGGTGGTGTATGTGTGTCTGAGTCATTTTTTTTATTATTGTGAAAGGTATTTGTTGTCAATGCTAGGTACAGTATTAGCTGTTAAACATAAAAATTTAAAATGAGACGAAAGATATTAGTTACAATGTAAATTAAAAACCAGTTGATTTATTGCGGTTCTTTTTTCTTAGGCAGAATTTTCAGAGATCAACTTGATAGCCCATGCTGATGGCAATTATGCTATAGACATCCAGGTCTTTCGAAATGGCACCAAAGTTGTCAGGTAAGTAAAACTGTATAAAGTAAAATAAAATCAACAAAAATAATTTGGAAGAATAATCTGTGAATGGAAAATTTAACTTGGATTCCCTAGTAAAATGTTCATTCTTTGGCTGTATTTAATGCAGCTGCAGGGTATCTTGATAAGACATGTATCATAGACAATGACTTAGGGAGTGTGTAGACAACATGGGCATTAATGCAGAGTGCCTGAAAATTTTAGCACAGCTTTTTTTTGGTGCAGTGTATTTGTGTTTGCACAACACAGCATTCATGTTTGCACCAATGGTGCTTTCAAGTGAGTTAATTCTCGTGTGTCATTCCCTGCAGATTTCAGTAGGGGGAGTCAAATGCCAATTTACCCCCTGTAATATCTTTCCTAATGTATTACAGCAGGAGCGTCTCATTTGGCCAGTCTCCCCATTTCCCACCCCCAGACCGGACAGTCCTGACTCTCACTGGGAGTCTCCCTGGTCACCCAAAAATCCTTGTCACTTGCACCTGCCTATGCTCAGTCTGCCTGGTCTCTCGCTGTCAATATGTGATCCCAAAGACCCCATCCCAATCCCAAGGACAACCCATGTGAATCCTCCCCTCCGGTTCCTTTCCCTTCCCATCCCACCATGTTACAAATATATGTGTTTTTTAAATTTACTATAACTGCTATGATAACTGCTTTGATATCATAAAATGTTCAGGGTTTAGAGTAGCGGGTAGGTGGGTGTTTGTTTCCCCCTGCTTTATTGGCAGTTGCTGTCGATGGTGGTGGTGGTGGTCAGCTCTTCTGGCTTTTTTTTTTTTTCTGGTTTTTTTTTTGGACTACATTTCCCAGCATTCCTGAGCTCATTTTCCAAGAGGGGCTCCCATTGGAACCCTCCCATTCCCTGCCCAGGTACACCGTCAATCTGTTTGTGTAGTGCCTCATATGGCTTTTGGAGGTGTGTTGTGAAATGTTTTATAAATGTTTTTGAAATGTTTTTGAAAATGTGGTTTGCTGTTCAGCTTGGTTCCCCACCCACCTAGCCTGCCAAGAGCTATAGTTAACTTTCTCAGCCACATGGGAGGGGGAGGGGGTCATTCAGATGTGGGTGATAATGTGTAATGCCCCTCTCCCCCAAACCACTGACAGTCTGAAAGCAGCAAACCCCTAGCCCAGTCCAGATTTCCTCTCCTCCACCCCCCATCTGCAACACCGCATGCCCTTGTATACAAACACAGATTTAAAGTGTAAATGAATTTATTTTAACATAACCAAGCGAAAGAACAAAGCACTCTTAGGGGTTGTTGTCAGCAATATATCCTGCCAAACAATCACACACAAGGGCTGCCTGACCAGCCTCTCCTCGAGGATATCTCCGCAGTCCTTGTGCTGCTGCTGCTGCTGCCCAGACACATCTCTGTTGTCTGGCCGCTGCCTGTCATGCTTTTTCTTCCCACAACTCCTTGAAAACCTCTCCGAAGCTCTCACAGATATTGTGCAGCATGCAGGCTGCCACTACGAAGCCCATGATATTTTCTGGCTCCATCTTGTAAGTGCGTATATGCCCTCCATATGGCTTCGTGAGCCAGGACTTTAGGGGTAGGCAGCGTCCACTAACATAACTGGAGGAACAGCAACACCACAGATCACTGTCTCCTCCACGCTGGGTGCATAGTGTCCTTTTTCCATGAGGCTAGGCAGAGGGGAGTTTCTGAACACGCGTGCATCTTGCGTGCTGCCAGCACACCCAGTATAAATGTTCACGAGCCAGCCCCAGTGGTCCACCAGAGCTTGCAGGATCATAGAGGCATATCTTTTCCTGTTTGTGAAAGCCCTTCCCTTCCCCGCAGGTCACAGCACTAGGATGTGAGTGATGTCTAAAGCCCCTATGCAGTTCAGGAACCCCTTCTCACTAAAGCAATCTATGACTTGCTGCGGATTCACCAGGCAGATAATTTTGTTTGCAGCAATCTCCTTTAGCAGCTGGCATACCTCACGAGTTGCCAGCCCAACCGTGCAGGCAGCCATGCCAAACTGGTTCACGATGTAACAGAGGCTGGAAGGACTGGCCAGTTTCACGATGGCCATTGCAACCCTCTTGTCTGGTGGGATGGCCCAACACATGTTAGTGTCCTGCCTCGCGATGTGGGGCCCCAGCATCAAGACGATATAATAGAACGTCTCCCTTTTCATTTGGAACATCTCCAGCCACTGCTGGTCATTCCAAGTCAGCATGATTCACTCCCCCCAGTCCGAGCTGCTCTCACAAGCCCACACTGTGCAGATTCTGGTCCTCCTCAGGTTTCTCAACTAAGTCCAGTTAACTTCTACTTCTTTGCTTTCCTCTGTGTACCTGTTCCAAGTCCACTGGGTACATTTTTCTTATTATTATTATTATCATTAATGCTGTTAAAGCAGGAACACAACTTACCACTGAACAATCTAGCACCGTTACTATCCTTCTCAAGCGTTGCAGCAGTAATCCCCAGGTAAATAGCATTTGCAGAAGCAGTACAACCACTTCCTCTTCCTGCTCACCCATGTCCTCCATATTCTCCACATTGGAGTTCTCTTCACTGTGTTGTTCACCATTGCCACGCATTTCATAGATTTCATAGATTTCATGGACATTAGGGCTGGAAGGGACCTCAGAAGATCATCAAGTCCACCCCCTGCCCAAGGGGCAGGAAGTCAGCTGGGGTCATAGGATCCCGGCAAGATAAGCATCCAAATTTCTCTTGAAGGCATTCAGTGTAGGTGCATGAACCACTTCCGGTGGTAGGCTATTCCAGATCTTGGGGGTTTGGACAGTAAAGAAATTCTTCCTTATGTCCAGCCTGAAACGGTCTTGCTGGAGTTTATAACCGTTCGACCTTGTCATCCCTTGGGGCGCTTTGATGAACAATCTTTCCCCCAGATCATGGTGAACACCCCTGATAAACTTATAGTTGGCCATCAGATCACCCCTGAGCCTGTGCTTTTCCAGGCTAAAGAGTCCCATAGCCCTCAGCCTGTCATTGTAAGGTCTATTTTCCTGACCTCTGATCATGCGCGTGGCTCTTGTCTGGACTTCAAGCTTCTCCACATCCTTTTTGAGTTGTGGAGCTCAAAACTGGATGCAATACTCCAGCTGCAGCCTCACCAAGGCTGAGTACAACAGGAGAATGACATCCCAGGATTTACTTCAGAAGCATCTATGGATGCAAGCCAGCGTTTTGCTCGCTTTACTAGCCGCAGCATCACATTGAAGGCTCATGTTCATCTTGTGGTCAATCATGACTCCCAAGTCCCTTTCATCCGTAGTGCTAGTCAAGCATAGCACTGCTGAGCCTATAAGGATGCTGCAGATTTTTTCTCCCAAGGTGGAGAACCTTGCATTTTTCAGTGTTAAACACCATCAGGTTCTCATCCGCCCATTTCCTGAGACTGTCAAGGTCACCCTGGATCGCCCTCCTGTCCTCAGGTAATATGCTTTACCCCAGAGTTTGGTATCATCGGCAAACTTCACCAGTCTGCTTCTGACTCCAATGTCCACATCATTCATGAAGATGTTGAACAATATAGATCCAAGGACAGAGCCTTGGGAGATCCCACTGGTCACAGGGCACCATGACGATTGACTTCCATCAACCACCATTCTCTGGGTCTGACCACGGAGCCAATTCCTCAGCCAGCGGATCGTGGTGGTCCCAAGGCTACATTTGGCCAGTTTTGCCAAGAGGAGATCAGGGACCAGATCGAAGGCTTTTTTGAAGTCAAGATATATGACATCAATCTCTTCTCCCTTGTCCAGGTGATAGGTCACCTGGTTGTAAAAGGAAATGAGATTGGTCAAGCAAGACCGACCTGCAACAAACCCGTGCTGGCTATCCCTCAGGATATTTCCATCAGCTAGTCTGTTAAGGATGGCCTCTTTGATAATCTTTTCCAAGACCTTCCCCAGTGTAGAGGTTAGGCTGATGGGCCTGTAGTTTGTCAGGTCCACTTTCCTCCCTTTCATGAAGATAGGCACCACATTGGCCTTCTTCCAATCTTCAGGCACTTCACCAGAGTGCCAGGAGTTCTTGAAGATCCATGCCAGGCTATGATGTTAGCCAGCTCCTTGAGTACCCTAGGGTGTAGATTGTCAGGGCCAGCTCACGTGAAGGTGTCTAGCCTCTCAAGTTGTTCCTTCATGAGGTCAGCATTGATGGAGGGCAGGGAATCTCCCTCACTCAGGCCTCCCTCACCCAGGCCCCACTGTCCCGTAATGGGCAGGGGCATCACATGGGACTGATGAAAGACTTTTTCCTGGGCGTTGGTTGTCAGTTGTCCCATCTGGTTTAGCAGAGGTCCAATGTTGACCTTGCTTTTCCTCCAGCTCCCCACATATCTTAAAAAGGACTTTTCATTGTCCTTGATACTTGTAGCTAGCTGGAGTTCCATCACAGCCTTGGCTTTCCTGGTTTGCTCCCTGCAGGACTGGACAGTGCAGAATATTCCTCCTTGGAGGTGGATCCCATCCTCCATCCTTTGTAGTCCTTTCTTGTTAGCCGCAGGAGGTCTGCTAGTTCCCTGGAGAGCCAAGGAGGCTGCCATGCCCTTTTGCTGCCTTTCCTCCGAGATGGAATAGCGTTAGCCTGTGCATTGAGGATTGCTCCCTTGAGGAGCAACCACCCATCCTGAACTCCCCTCCCCTTGGGGTCATGGTCCCTTAGGCCTTCACTGACAAGCCTCCTGAGCTTGTCAAAGTCAGCTTTCCTGAAGTCAAGGACTTCTGTATTGCTGACTGACTTGCCAGCTTTATGGCAGATGGTGAAGGTGATCAGCTCATGGTTGCTGTCACCCAGCTTCCTATTGATCATTAGGTCACTGATTAGGTCGTCCCCAGTTGCCAGTACCAGGTCAAGCAGCGCTTTACCTCTCGTTGGCCCGCAGACTTCTTGAGTAAGGTAGAGGTCGAAGCTTTGTGACTGATTGAATTTAGCTGAGCTCTCTTCCCATGAGATGTCTGGGTAGTTGAATTCTCCCATGACAACCATGGACCTGGAGCATGCGGCCTTAGCCAATTCCTTGGTGAACTCCTGGTCAAGCTGTTGCCTTTGGGTGGGAGGTCCGTAGTAGACTCCTGCTATTGTGTCCCCTGTGCCATGTTCCCCTCGGATTTTAACCCAGAGGTTCTCCGGCCGTCCACCCTGGTTGCCAGTGTTGGCTTGCAGAGACGCATAGCTCTCCTTGACATAGAGAGCTATGCCCCTGCCCCTTTTGTCTACTCAATCTCTCCTGTACAAGGTATAGTCATTTATACCCATGGTCCAGTCATGGGTGGAGTCCCACCAGGTCTCCATTATCCCTATGACATCGTAATTTTTTGCGTTAAGCAGGAGGACAAGTTCCTCCTGTTTATTCCCTAAGCTCCTGGCATTTGTGTACAGGCAGGCAAGTGTCCCCTTGGGGGCCCTTGCCTTGCCTACTGGTTGTTCCAGGGCTGGGGCATGAGTGGGCTCCCTTAAGTGTTTTGGCCTGCTGGCTTTGCAAGAGTTGCTCAGCAGGCCAGCAGTGGTGGTAGACCCCCCATCCACTGGAGGGCTTAGTATAAAGCCTGGTGGAGCAGGTCATCCAGTCTGGCTGAGAAGAGCCTCCTCCCCAGCGGAGAGAGGTGGATGTCGTCCTTCCCAGCAGCTCGCTGCCTCTCTCACCAAAGAGTGGACTCTGGTCATGGAAGCCAAAGCCTTCCCAATGACACCAGCGCTGCAGTCTTTGGTTCACTACCTGGATTCTCCTCTCCCGCCTCAGCCCATAGCCTGAGACCGGGAGGATCGAAGAGAGCACCACCTGTGCCCCCAGATCCTTTAGCCCTGCTCCCAAATCCCTGTAGCACCTCATGACCTGGATGGGATATTGGGGTGTTCTTCCTTGGTGTCCTCCAGTCGAGAATCTGAGTGAAGCATCGCTGGACAGTAGCCGCTGGCACTGTAGCTGAGTTTGAGTGCTTGTGGGTGCTGTCTGGCATGCTCTGCTTGGTACCCTCCCCCCTGGGAGCACTTGTTTTGGCCCTATGACCTTCACACGCACACCCTGTTTTTCATTCTTTGTCCCCCGTATTTATTTGATTTGTAACAAGGCTCTACACCGCCCAACAGTGGTGGCACACATCATTTTAGTGGGCTAGGCCCACAGCCCATTGTAATCAATAGGTCATGACCTGGCTGGGAGCGCTTCTCATTCCCCATTTTGTGCCTCTCCATCAGCAGTGGCTTCTCACCTGTCTGTACCAAGTGGGGGGCAGGGACTGTAGGGTGTTCTGTGGTATGGAGCTTGGTGTAGCTGTTTTTTCAACACTTCATCCCAGCACTCCGGGGCATTGGGGCTTTTGCACGTTCTTAGCAGCCATTGGTGTTCTGATCTAATCAAGCTTGCAAACAAAAATGTCTTGCTTACTCCTCTCCTGTTAGGCTACTTGCCACTTCAGGGAAAACAGGCTGTGTTTCTGCAATAAAATTATTGTGCACAAGCAGGTGGATAGATATCAATGTTTGCAATATTCCAGGCCATTGAGCAGCCACCCCAAAGTACAATGGCCTTATTTACCCCATCACCAGGTCTTTGTTGGTAAACAGGGTGCTTCATCACCTTTGGGTGTTTTGACACTTATAGATAATGACTTCACAATCCTACGAATTTTCCCAGACCCTCATGCAAGCACAACCTGAGTATAAAGGCACCCCTCACCCCAAATTTTTCCAGCCCCCTCTCATAAATTGTTTCTGCTGTTGACCACAAACTACTTCACCATGTCTCAGAAAGCCAAGGCCAGCAGTATGGAGCTGACAACCCAGGAGGCTGATACCTCCAATGCCTGTGGACCCAACTGGATCTGGGAAGAAGTGGAGGACTTAAATGACATTTGGTCAGAGCAAAGGATCATAGACAGGCTGGAAAGTAGGAGGAATAAGCCTGTTTATGTTGAGATCGCAAAAGGCATGCAGGCACGAGGGCACAATTGTGACTGGACTGAGGGCTGGTGCAAGATCAAGTCCCTGAGATCAGTGTTTTACAGAGCCAAAGATGCAAACTCTCATTGTGGGGCAGGTCGCACAACTGCTCCCTTCTACAGCAAGTTGTCTATTATTCTCTCCAAGGATGTGGGTGACAACCCACGTATGGAGACTTTCAGCCCTGGGGTTGGGCAGGAGGAGGAGGAGGCAGTGGCAGCAGCCTCTCCTGAGGGTGAAACCATGAACATGTCTCAGCTGTATGCACACTGCTCCCTGCTGGCCATGACTGGCAAGAAGAACCATCAGTCACCATACACTTAGTGTCACTTAGCTCCCTTCCAAGGACTAGCATGGATGTTGAAGCAGAAGAGGTGAAGGGTCAGGAAGAAACCCATGTGGCTGGTACATCATCTACTGCTACCCAGGAACATGCTGGACCTGGTAAGTCTCTTGTAATGTGCTTCTTGCCACTGCCAGGCAACTCCTGGGTTTGTGCTGGTTGGCTTTGGAGGTCTGGGAGGGAGGGGGAGAATTCATGTGTTGCTGTAGGTCAGTTGCCATGTTCTTTCAGTGGTGGTGCATGACAGATTCATTAGCTCATAATGTAACAGACACCAAACTAATCATTTGCTTTAATTAATTTTTTGCAGCTAGCATGGGCAGTGGCAATCATGGACCTGTTTCTGAAGTGGGTACTACTTCATATTGGGCAATATGAGTGGTACCCTACTGTTGCAGGGTCTGTTTCCGGGCCTGCCAGCATTTTGTGCACTACATGGTAGAGATGGGGGTGTGTACTTTCCTCCTCTTGAAGGAAAGGCAACCATTGCTTTTTCCTTTGTTTATCAGCCACCGTGACCCATGGCCGCCAGGAATGGCACCCTGCTCACACTACAGCAAAGCACTGCAGAGATTTTCACAGCAAGCAGAGATGGTCCTGCAAAACCTTGCTTGAGATTTTGGCGGAGTCCTCACTAGCCAGAGTGGCATGCACAGATTCCTGGTGGGATGAACTCCAGAATCACTGCAAAAGGATGATGCAGATTCATAGATTCATAGATGTTAGGGTCGGAAGGGACCTCAATAGATCATCGAGTCCGACCCCCTGCATAGGCAGGAA
>NW_005843080.1:383747-394657 GCF_000455745.1 Alligator sinensis
AGCCTCTTAACTTGTTCACCAGTATGGGGTGGGATACCGTATCGAAGGCCTTCCTGAAGTCTAAAAGGCCTTCCTGAAGTCTAAGCACATCCTCAAGGAAGTGCAAGACACCATTTGAAAGATGTACTCAATGAGTCCCATGTTGAATTACAGAGGTCATAGGACAATTTCAGTGACACCTTTCAGAGTGTGCACAACTACCTCTTAAATAAATGGGTACCACGCCTGAAAGGGAAACGTCGGTCTGCTCAGCTTGCCTCTTTGCAGGAAAAACCTGGACAAAGAATTACAGCCAAGCCTGTTCCCCATAACTCATTGGGGTCGCAGGAGGGCCATATGACTTCCAGCAGGGCCAAAAGGGTGCCGCTGCATTTCAGGGAGACAGGGGCAGTTCAGGGTCATGGTGGGGTGAAGGCAAAGAAGGACAAGTTGATTTATAATAGTGTTGCTTATAATAGTGCGTTATAAGAGCATGTTGCACAAGTTACTTATAATAGTGTAATAGTGTATTGCAAACAATAAAACCTCATGGTTTTCTGGCTTCCTGTGTCTGCCTCCATATCCACCCTTACACTGCTTGGTTGTGAAGGTGGATTTCGTTCATTGTTTGGGTTCATTTCTCTGTTCGTTTTTCCTGCTGCTTACTGCACGGGGCTGGGGTGGGGAGGGGATGGCAATCTCTCTGGACAGGTACACAGGGGGGCTCCAGAGGTAAACAGAGGGACTGCCTGCGTGGGTCACAACACACAAGTGCTGGCCTGCACACCAGTATTTTGCAAAGTCAACACCCACTTTGCAAAGTCACTTTTGAGGCCATAGTGCTTCTGATTTTACCTCCCTTAGTTGAGAGAAGGAAAGTGGTTTGTCACCCCCAAACAACCTGGCTTGCTTTTTTGCAAGCCACCAACCACTTTGCAAAGTCACTCACAGGGCTTCATAGATATCATAGACATTAGGGCTGGAAGGGACCTCGGAAGATCATCGAGTCCAGCCCCCTGCCCAAGGGGCAGGAAGTCAGCTGGGGTCATAGGATCCCAGCAAGATAAGCATCCAAATTTCTCTTGAAGGTGTTCAATGTGGGTGACTAAACCACCTCCAATGGCAAGCTATTCCAGACCTTGGGGGCTCAGACAGTAAAGAAATTCTTCCTTATGTCCAGCCTGAAATGGTCTTGCTGGAGTTTATAACCGTTCAACCTTGTCATCCCTTGGGGCGCTCTGATGAACAGTTGTTACCCCAGATTCTGGTGAACACCCCGGATAAACTTATAGGTGGCCATCAGGTTGCCCCTGAGCCTGTGCTTTTCCAGGCTAAAGAGCCCCATAGCTCTCAGCCTGTCATCATAAGGTCTGTTTTCCTAATCTCTGATCATGCACGTGGCTCTTCTCTGGACTCTCTCAAGCTTCTCCATGTCCTTTTTGAATTGTGGAGCCCAAAACTGGATGCAGTACTCCAGCTGCGGCCTCACCAAGGCCGAGTACAACAGGAGAATGATGTCCCGGGATATACTTGAGAAGCATCTATGGATGTGTCTCTAGTGGGTTATGAAATAAAGGTCCCACACAACTTACTGATTCGTTTGATGCGCCTGGATGGGGGAGTATTTAGTTGATTGCACGATTTCACAATGATTGCACACTTAATTCATACAACGCAATTTTATTTAAAATTTCTTTGCTACACATATAACACTGCTTAGCTTTAAGAAATACCACAAACATTAAGAACACAATAACTACATATATTAGAAACAATGCTCCAAATGCCAAGAACAGAGCCTTGGGAGACCCCACTGGTCAAAGGGCACCATGATGATTGACTTCTGTCAACCACCACCCTCTGGGTCCAACCACAGAGTCAATTCCCCAGCCAGCGGGATCGTGGTGGACCCAAGGCTGCAGCTGGCCAGTTTTGCCAAGAGGTGATCGAAGGCTTTTTTGAAGTCAAGGTATATGACATCAATCTCCTCTAGAAAAACCTCTAGAAATCTCCTCTCCCTTGCAAAATGTACCCACAACAAACCCGTGCTGGGTATCCCTCAGGATATTGCTGTCAGCTAGTCTCTTAAGGATGGAGTTTTTGATAATCTTTTCCAAGACCTTTCCCAGGATAGAGGTCAGGCTGAAGGGCCTGTAGTTTGCCAGATCCACTTTCCTCCCTTTCTTGAAGATAGGCACCACATTGGCCTTCTTCCTGTCTTTGGGCACTTCAACAGAGTGCCAGGAGTTCTTGAAGATCCATGCCAGGGACTGGGCTATGATGCTCGCTAGCTCCTTGAGTACCCTGTGGTGTAGATTGTCAGGGCCAGCTGACTTGAAGGTGTCCAGTCTCTCAAGGTGTTCCTTCATGAGGTCAGCATTGATGGAAGGCAGGGAATTTCCCTCACCTGGGCCTCCCTGTCCCATAATGGGCATGAGTTTCCTGTGGGACTGATGAAAAAACAACGCAAAGTACCCATTTAATAGGTTGGCTTTTTCCTGGGCGTCGGTTGTCAGTTGTCCCATCTAGTTTAGTAGGGATCCAATGTTGCCCTTGCTTTTCCTCCAGCTGCCCATGTATCTGAAAAAGGACTTTTTTTTGTCCTTGATACTTGTAGCTAGCTGGAGTTCCATCGCAGCCTTGTCTTTCCTGGTTCGCTCCCTGCAGGACTGGACCAGTGCGGAATATTCATCCTTGGAGGTGGATCCCATCCTCCATCCTTGGTAGGCCTTTCTTTTTAGCTGCAGGCAGTCTGCTGGTTCCCTGGAGAGCCAAGCGGGCTACTGTGCCCTTTTGCTGCCTTTCCTCCAAGACAGAATAGCATTAGCTTGTGCATCGAGGATTGCTCCATTAAGGAGCAACCACCCATCCTGAACTCTCTTCCCCTTAGGGTCGTGGTCCCTTAGGGCCTGACCAACAAGCCTTCTGAGCTTGTCAAAGTCAGCTTTCCTAATGTCAAGGACTTCTGTATTGCTGACTGACTTGCCAGCTTTACAGCGGATAGTGAAGTTGATCAGCTCATGGTCACTTTCGTGCAGCTTCCCATCGATCATTAGGTCACCGATTAGGTCATCCCTGGTTGCCAGTACCAGGTCGAGCAGCGCTTTACCTCTCGTTGGCCCATAGACTTCTTGAGTCAGATAGAGGTCATGCCTTCCCAGGCTCTTTGGTTCACCCTTGACAACCCTTGCATTTTCCCTAGATAGAGACTTTGAAAATGCACTTTTTCAAGATTCTTTTCATGCTCTTTTCCAGCTAGGTGCCAGGCACTGTCTCCTTTGTTTTGGAACACCAAAGCAAGGGTGTGGGTCGGGAGGCGGCATGGGGTTTAAGACTTGCTTTGCTTGCACACAAACCAAAACAAACTTTCCCTCCTTTTTGTGCTCCTTTCCAGCCTGGCGCCAGAGTGTCTGGGTTTTTTTCCACACCAAAACAAAGCTGCTGGTGGGGAGGGCGTGGCACTAGCCCTGCTGAAGGACTATAAATTGGGGGAGCAGAGGTCAGGGTGCACATCTGCTGTATCAACGAGGGAGTTTTGAGGTGGGTGAGGGATGACAGCACAGCGAGGGCAGAGAAGGACTCATCCCAGTTAGGAGACTTGCCCCTGGGGACACAGCAATGTGAATCCAGGGTTCGAGAAGACTGCAGGCTGATCAACTGGGGTGCAATGAAGCTTCGAGTGCTATTTGTTGCCCACACCTCTGCAATGTATGACTGGAAAGAGGACATAGCAATGTACTATGCACCACCTTTGGTAAGTGACACCTGACACCTGTCTGTCCCCTGAGGGTGGCAGGGTTGTCCCTAGGGGGTTGCAAATACAAGCTACTGCCCTGGGCACAATGGTTTAGGGGCCCCATGTAGACGGACGGAGCAGAGGGGGGCGACTCCTCACCACCTCCTCCGGCCTCACATCCGGATGCTCACTAACTCCCCTACTCCCTCCACCCCCCCACCCCCCCACTGCCGCAATGGCATGCAGGATCAGCTCTGTAGTGGGGGTGCTAATTTGGCCACAGCCCCACACCAGTGGCATACCATGGGTCTCCAGAGCCTGGGGTGCCACCATCCTCACTCCCACATGCCCCAGACAGCTGCTGTCAGCATCAGTGGTGGCGGGGGGGTGAATGGCACAGAGTGGTGGTGCTCCCTTTGCACCTGCCAATGGCGCCCCCTTTGCGTCCACATCCGGTGCAGCCACCCTGACCACAGCCATCAGTATGCCACTGCCCTGCATTCTGATAGGATCATCTCTGGTTTGGGGGGATGCATTGTTTAGTTCAAATTTATTGTAAACAGGGCTGGTGGAATTTAATGGGTGTGAAGGAAGGTACACAAGGTGCACAAGAGGCACCAATACAAATTCCAATGCTCTTTTTATCTTCTCTCCGTCCAGTTTTTAGATCCCCTTCCACTGCTAACCACAGGCTGATCAATCCGTATTGGTGTGACAAGAGGCAGAAAAAGAAAGGAAGAAAGAGAAGATGAAGAGGATGACAACACTTCCTTCAGGATACTCTCAACAACTGAACTATTATGCATTATAATTATAGTTGACTTTCATGCTATAGACTTATAATATAATAACAGGTCATACTAATAATACGAGTAAATAATATTAATTCCAATAGTAATATATTAATAAGAGTTTGTAATAATATTAAGATTAATGATGATTTATTAATGGTCAATAATAATTGTAATGGTTCGATTCCTTATCACAGCATTTCAAAGCAGGTAGATCTGCCTTATCACTCCCCCCACCCCCCATAAGTGCCTCTTGCAGCATGTATACCACATACCCTGGGCGTACATCACCCATATCCTGGGCCTCCGCCATATACCTATAGCCAATATATGATATAGACTTATGTTATATAGACTTATAATTACAGTTTGATTCTATATGATGAGAAAGAAGATAGTGAGCATAAGCCAGGTGATTATGCACCCTCCCTGCCTCTTTCCCCATGGCGGGTGGGGGGGCAGGGGAGAATGCCCACCTCCTGGTTACTGGTTATAATAAGGAGCAATCTCATCCCTAGGTCCCTCTATTCTCGTTGCTGGGCCTTCTGTCTTGGAGAAAAGCACTGAATTCTGAGCCTGATACCACACCAGGAGGAGGGCAAGGCTTTCTTGTCACCTTCCTTCTTGGTTGCTGGCCAGGCCACAAATGCAGCTGAGGCTATTTTCAATAGTACACTATGCAGTATAAACTGTATCATTGAGGGGACTCATGTTCATTGAGCAACAGTCCCCTCACTAGCCTACTATCAACTGACTGTTGCTGTAAATAAGCATGTAATGAAATGCGTAATGAATACGTACCAAAGTAAATACCTACATTATTAAGATTTATGAATTATTAAGAATTATGAATTGCCTTTACACACTGTAATATGTGAATTGTTTATGGCCACTAGTACTGCTAGGACTTCTCTTTTGTCTTGAATTGTTGCACAAGTTCTGCAGATCCATTTTGTATTATTCTCGCCCTCCTCCTGGTTGCTGCCCACAAGTACTGCTGAGGCTTCTCTTCAGTGTACTACTTGAATTGTGGAGGCTTTATTGCCACAGCTACACTCAGAGGTACACCCAGCAGAGGGAGGCGGTCCGGGAGCAGCTGGAGTGAGAAGTGTTAGACCTGCCTGGCCACTGACCCAATCAACCCGTCCCTCTGCGGAGTGTGTTGGGAGAGGCGGGAATAGCTTTGGTCTCTGGACGACCACCATGCCCACAGTAAGTTTGTCTGCTTGTGCATCCAACTCCTTCGGGAGCTGGACTGTGGCTGCCACTACTTCTATGCCCTCGAGAGGAAGCAGGGAGCCAAGAAGTACATCACCTTCTTTCTGGCAGGTGATGGCACCCCCCTCACAGATCCAGGTGAGGTGCGCCGACGCACGGGGGCCTTCTATGAAGAGCTCTTCTCCCTGGATCCGACTGATGCCAAAGTCTGTCAGACCCTGTGGGAGGGACTCCCGCAGGTCAGCACAGGCAACCAGGACTGGCTGGAGGCTCCTCTCACTCTGTCCAAGTTTTTGGCTGCCCTCTGCCTGATGCTTGGCAGGGCTCCAGAGATGGGCACTGGAGTTTTTCTGGCCAGAACAGCACTGGGTTGCTGAGGAGGTTGTGAGCCTCCCTTTGCAGGAGGGTAGCCAGGTCCTGGTTTGCGTGTGCACCCAAGTTCTGACCTTCTCCCATCAGGCCCTCCTGCAACTCTTATACGGTGTCAGTAGCCATGAGGCATGGGGCCACCTGGGGCGTGCCTTTCTCCGCTGAATGCTTCTCCCTACAGGACCTGTGAGGGCTACCAGAGTTCTACAAGGACCTTCTCTGAGCCTGAAGGCTGGTCTCCACCTCCAGGTCCCCAGAAACACTCACCCAGGGTGCTGACCTGCTCGTCAAGCCCCTCCTCTGGAACCCCCAGCTGGAGGTGCTGACAGCAGAGGCACCCCGGTTGTGACAGAGGTTAATCCTGGCTGGTGTCACCCACATTGGAGAGCTCCTGGACTATGATAGGCACAAGTATGTGGACCCTGCTGCACTGGCCCACCACATGGGTCTACTCATGACGTGTGACCTGCATCTGGTCCAGGAGGTGAAATCTGCCCTACCTCCCAATGCCCTTGCCTTTGTTGACCAGGTCTTGCATGGTGGTGGTCCCCACCCTCCCCCATGTCCTCCAGCCCACCAGAGTTTGTTGTGGGGCCAATGCCTCACCTGGCCTCAAGGTGCTCCCTGCTCTACCACCTGTGCCGGCTGGGAGGACACCAGACCAGTTCGCTTTTCCACCATCCATCATCACCATCTCTACATGCTTGTGTGCTGCATGGTCCATCATGCCACCCTTGCGTTCCGCCCAGACACCAAGTGGCAGGACCTGCTCGGCAAGGGTATGGCTGGGTCACCCCAGTGGCTGAGTCTGTACTCCACCCTCATCTCATGAGCCACTGGGGACCTCAGCTGGTGGCCCCTCCATGGAGCCATTGCCAAGGATGTGGATGTGGCGAGCTTCACAGACCCCCCAGTCTCCTGCCCCTTCTGTGGGTAGAGGGAGACCCTGGCGCACATGACCCTTAAGTGCACCAAGATGCAGCCCCTCCACCTCCAGAACCACCTCCTGAGGTTCTGGTTGAACTTCATCCCTCATCTTTTTATTTTTGGTTGCCCCACCGAGTCCCAGGACCTCATGGTCAACCTCCTCCTGGCCCTGGCCAAGTGGATCCTGTACTTGGCCAGGAAGGTGCCCAGAGACTGTGGGGCTGCTTTCCTCTCACTTGTCCATGCACGTTTCCAGGCATAGCACCAGTGGGCAGCATCCACTGGTTCCTTGGATGCCTTTGAGGACTGGTAGGTCCTCGGAGGGCTCTGCTTGGTGTCTCCCTCCAGAGAACTTCTTTTCGCATTTTGAACCTTTGACCCCCATGTCACTCCTACCCTTTTCTTCCTTAGTTGTCCCACCAAAATAAATAAATAAATAGATTAAAAATTACCAGTTGTATCTTTCAAACTTTGGCCCCACACAGTGGCGGCTATTAGTTAACAAGGTGGGCCTTAAGGCCCACAATCTCTGGAAGATACGAATAGACAGGAGCATCTGGGGCATGGCCAATTGGCATCTGGGGATACTAGCCCCTTGTGTCAGCTGGACTGCTGCAGCAGTATCCCAAACTGATTTTTTTAAATACCCCAAAATCCATGTTCTTCCATAGTTAGAACAAAAAAACCACAATACAAATACAGATACAAGAGAAATCATTTGGGCAATGCTTTTTTGGTATATTTACAATGTTAAAGCAATTTGGGAGCCAACCAGTTTCTCTGTCCTCATAATAAAATAATTTCTAAATATCTATATGTGTTGATGTGTGCTTTTGGTTTTCTCACATGACGTGTGATGGGGGCATGTTGGGTTTGCAGGAGTGGGGTGGGGGAAGGCGGGTGGGTGTGTGTGGAGGCATGTGGTGTGATGCGGGTTGGTGTGTGGGTAGGTGTGGGGCATTTGCAGGGGACTGTGGGCATGGGGAGATCTTGAGGGAGGGCTGCTCAGGAGGGGTGTATCCCCTGGCTCCCACAGGGTGCAGCCTCCCCCACAACACAGCACATGGGCTTCCCCCCTGCAGAGTCCTAGCCACCCTGCAGGGCCACAGCCCCCCTGCAGGCCCCAAAATCTACCCCCTGCAGCAGCAATGGGAGTGGGGCACTCAGAGCCTGCTGCTGTCAGCCCCCACATGGCACGGCACAGCCCCAAGCAGCTCAGAGCTGGCACTGCCTGCACCCCTTGTCAAGGACTGATGCCACTTGCTGGTGTCACCCAGGGGCCGGCACTGCTTGTGGGGACCGCGTGTCATGCCAAGCTGGGTCCTGCCAGCAGTGGGACTGCTCACACCACCAGGCCGAGCCAGTTCCATGGCAGCAGGACCTGATGTGGCACACAAGTACAGTGCGCCAAGCTGAGCCAGGTCCTGCTACCACTGGGGCTGCTTGCACCACCAGGCTGGGCTGGTTCTATGGTGGCAGGACCTGGCGTGGCATGCAGCATGCCGAGTTGGTTCCTGCTGCCATGGAACCAGCCTAGACTGGTGGTGCGAGTAGACCCAGTGCTGGCAGCATCCAGGTCAATGCGACACATGATCCCTGCACACCACGCTTAGTCCTGCATCTGGCAGCAGTGCTGCTTAACCCACAGTGCCTGTGGTGAGGAGACACATGGTGGGACTGGACCTGCCCTAGCATGGCTCACTAGCCTGGCTTTGCACCAGAGTGCTCTGGGATGCATGGCTCCTATGCAAACTCATGCTAGCAGCATGGCACGTTTTCCTCCCGGAGCCACGCATCCCACTCCAGTGGAAAGCCAGGCTGCTGTGCCACAATGGGCTGGGCCGGATTGTCCCCCGCCATGTGCTTTATGGAGGGACTTGAGTAGGGTCTGCCCAGGGCCTTCCCTAGGAGGGGTCAAATTGGGGCAACTGCCCTGGGCCCCGCACTTTGGGGGGGCCCTGTGGACAGTGCCATACAGGCCTCGCCATGGCTGCCATGTGCCACCAGCTCCACTGTGGCTGCTACACGTTGCCAGTTCTGCCGCGGATACCACACACCACCAGCTTTGCACTCCAGCCACTCGCCAAGCCCCTGTCCCCACTTGCCATCCCCCGGCACTGCACGAACTGATATGCCCCAGGCCCCACACACCCCTAGAGATGGCTCTTGGACTGTCACATGCCTGCCCCCCCACCCAGTGACCATGGCACCGACGGCAGCAGGCAAGCGGGGCTGTGGCTCTGCTGCAGGCACAGCTGGCAGCAATGCAATACTGTATGACCCGGGTTCCATACATGCTGAATGAATCTGGCCCGGCCTGTCCAAGGCCATATACTAGCAGGCTGGGCTGGGTCCATTCAGCATGTATAGAGCCTCGGTCACACAGTGCCACATTGCTGCTGACTGTGCCTGCAGCAGAGCCACAGCCACCCTGCCTGCTGCAGCCAGTGGTGCTGCTGGCAGGGGGGGGGGGCAGGGGGGGCAGGCCCAACTTCAGCCCCTCCATGAACTCAAGCACATATGGGACATCCCCCTCCCCACTGCTCCCCACACCCCCTGACATCCCTCTCCATTCCTGATAGCCCCTCTCAAACCCCTCCACTCCTGACAACCCCCCCAACAACCCCCACCACTCCCCATAACCCCCCACACCCTCCTGCCACTCCTCACACCAACCCACTCCCACCCACATCCATAACCCCCCCACCCCATGTCCCTAACACCTTTGACAGTGCCAGGGGCAGCAGGAGCACCACAGAGATGCTCTGGCCAGAAACCAGAGCATCTCTCCTGGAGAACTGACTCCTGTGTTGCCTCAGTACCTTGTGCCGCTGTTTTGCAGCCCTTTTCACTTCCATCCAGTACTACTTACAGAATCATTCTTATTAGCATGTAGAAAATCTGGAAAACCTGAATCTGAACATTTAAAACAAATAAAGACTTAGCTCTGATCAGGGAGGTTGTATTAGAAAGGGACACTTCTAGTTATTTTCCTTTAAGTGCATAGTATGTCTCTGAGATGATGGCCTCAGCCCCCTGTTCTTTTTTTTCAGAAAGAGGTGCAGTCTCTCTCTTGCCCTGAGTGGTCTGCAAAACTAAAGAAGGATAATTAATCCTTCAAATATTTTACCCATGCTGTGCCATTAAATTGAATTTCCTTATGCCAGATGCACTTCAATGCCCTTGACACTCTGCCATGAAACCTGGATCACACATTCTCAGAACTAACCTCCAAATATCTTTTAGATAACTTGTTAGAAACAGGCATTGCTTTACCAGTTGGTCATCCAGAATACAATGTCACTTACTGACTCTTAACGTCTAAAATATTGCCACTGAAAAATTTTATGCAGTATATTCAGAATCAAATACAACTGTCCATATTTGGACCACTACATTCAGGCTGGGAATGTTAAAGTTTCTTAGAGTTTTCTAGATTAGTGATTCTTAACCAGGGTGCCACAGCACCCTGGAATGCCTTGAGATCCTTTCACAGGTGTTAGGGGGCAACCACAATAAACCCAGGAATCGATTTAATAGTTTTCATAGACATTAGGGCTGGAAGGGACCACGGAAGATCATCGAGTCCAGCCCCCCACCCGAAGGGCAGGAAGTCAGATGCGGTCATAGGATCCCATCAAGATAAGCATCTAATTTTCTCTTGAAGGTGTTCAATGTAGGTGCTTGAACCACCTCTGATGGCAGGCTATTCCAGACCTTGGGGGCTTGGACCGTAAAGAAATTCTTACTTATGTTCAGCCTGAAAGGGTCTTGCAGTAATATATAACCGTTCGATCTTGTCATCCCTTGGGGCACTCTGGTGAACAAATGTTCCCCCAGATACTGGTGGTCCCCCCGGTAAACTTATAGGTAGCCATCAGATCACCCCT
>NW_005843081.1:0-6022 GCF_000455745.1 Alligator sinensis
GAAAGAACCACAGGGTGAAGCTCATATATTGGCCAAACATACCTCCCCTCTGTGATAGCTCGAGGTAGATATAGAATTGTAGACTGGTAGATATAGAATTGTTTGCATTATTCTTATCTGCTATCACAGTGTATCAATAAATTTTGCCTATTATTGAATGAAGAAGTTGCAGTAAGTCTGAAGGTTTGGGGTCTGCCCAGAACAAGGTATCTGGTTCATAAATCCAGTAATCTTTCAGCCCTACTTCTCTCTGACTCTGTGATAATTTGGGCTAAAACAAAAATAAAGAAGGAATTTTAGAATACTGAATTTGTTTGTTTTGATATTTTCAGGCTAGATACACCGGGACTTGACATTAAACCTGAGAAGGAGTAAGTGCCCTTGTACTAAGTTTTCTTAGTGGGTAGGCTACTCCCCTTAGAAGTGGGGGACAGGAGTACCTGTGTCTGCTCTGATGAATACTTAGATAATGTAGATGAGGATTGCTTTACCAACTTTTACCTACCCAAGGCACCTGCAAATAATGATCTTTACTACTAGTTAAAGCATAGAAACACATTTATTTAATGTTATCTTAAGCTCTGCCTGAGGACTTCTATGATAACATGGATATTATCCTTGGCATTACCTGTTTGATACTTTGAGGAGAGTGTTTTAAAAACAAGTAATCCATAGTGGCTAATGTGTTTAAAATAAAGAAAACCAATTCTGTTAAAACAGCAAACTTCCTTTTTTCCATTTAATGATTTCCTGTTTTGTCTGTCTAGGTATTTATGGTTTATTCCAGGGGTGAGTAAAATATGACTCATGGACTGGATCTAGTGTGCTAAGGGATTTTATCTGGCCCACCATGGGTTCCTTGCCCTGCCCAGCCTGGATGAAGGGGGCAGCCTGGGCCCTGGTATGTGCAGCTGGTCTTACTACCCCAGGAGCATAGTGGGACTAGATGGATATGGCATCTGTTTTCTAACAGTCTCAGTGGCATTGGCTCCTTTTGGCTGCCACTGCCAGTGCTGCCACCACTGCTGGTCCTGACCCTGCTGCCCAGACACCGCAGCCCATCCACCCCATGCCCATGACCAGAGGTACCAGAAGGAGTGGGTGGATGAGTGGGGTCTCGATGGAGACTGGCCTGGGACTCCTGCAAACAGGGCACACTCAGCAGGTGGGGAGCAGCATCCGGGAATGGGATGGTCAGGCAGGGCTGGGACCAGGGGCAGTGACAGCATGGGACCATGCGGGGAACAAATCACAGCTCTTCCATGGGCCCTGGCCCTGTGCTATTACTGCCCCATGATCCCGGGTCTGGCTCCACCTGAGCATCCTGCTCCTGGACACTGTTCCCCACCTACCTGAAGCCCCACCCCATCTGCTCGGCTGTGTGCCTTGTTCAAGGGGTCCTGGGCAAGTCTCCATGGAGACCCTGTCCACCCTCTCTATCCAGCACCCCTGGACTGGTCTAGTAATCTACCACTTAGGGAGTTTTGATGAGCTGTTGTGGGCCAGAGTGGTGGAAGAGGGGTACTCACCCCATCTGCAACAGTTCACCAAAACTCCCTAAGTGGCCCTCCAGCCCCCAAAATTGCCCACTCCTACTCTATTCCTTTATAGGTTCCTATGCTGTCCTTAATACCATAGAACATAGGCATGTGGTCTTATAGTATTTCAAATTAATAAGTATTTCCAAAAAAAACCTTCTAGTCCTTTTTTTCCTCTCCCCCCTCTTCCACCTTTTTTGATCCTTAAGTAAATGACTGACCATCCTCTATGGTCCTATAATACAGGCAGTCCTCAACTTATGACAGTTTGAGTTACGATGAACCACAGTTGCGACGTTTGTAAATTGACACCCAGGTTTTGAAGTTCCAACCTGGGTTTCAACTTTATGACACTGGATACATGTCTGTTGGTGGAAGGGGAGGGAGAAGGGAAGGGAAGGGCTGGCAGGGGGCAGATCAGGGCCCCTATGGTGAGGGAGGGCCTCAGGCTGAGACAGGGGCTGGGGCAAATACTGCCCAGCTGGGGCTGTGCCAGGCTCCGGGAGTGAGGGCTATGGGCAGCAGGAGAAGTTGCGGCTTGTCTGGTGGCTCCCGTGGCTGCTCCCAGTGGAATGAGGCAGGCAGTGCTAGGCAGCTGTGGGAGAAGCTGCAGCTTGTCTGTCTTCTCCCCTGGATGCCCTGCCAGGGCAAGGCAGGCAGTTACATTGGTGAAGCATGGAATGAAGTCAAGCAATCAAATTTGGATGGTGCTTGGAGAAAATTGTGTCCTAAGTTTTGTCTGACTTCCAAGGCTTTACAGACACTATTGAAGAGGTGACCAAAAATATTGTTGAAATGGGCAATGAGCTCAACTTAGATACTGCACCAGAAGATGTTCATGAGTTGCTGGTATCGCATTCTGAAGAATTAACCAATCAGGACCACACTGAATTGGAACAGCAAAAAGTGGCAGAGATAGAAGATGCGCCTCCTATTGAAGAGACTCCTCCTCATAAAGTCTTGACAACAAAAGTGTTGGCTGAGGCATTTCAACATTTGGAAGCTGCCACTGCCATGTTTGAGGAACGTGACCCTGACATTGAATACAGTGCATCAGTGAATAGGGGCATATCCAACATGTACAGTTGCTACAGAGAAATTTACAAGCAAAAGAAGAGAATATCTGTCCAAACTTCCTTGGACACTTTCTTTAAGGAAGTAGACAAGACTCCAGAAAAACCTGCAGCCAAGGCTCTTGAGAAGACCAAGAACCCTTCAAAAAGTCCAGCAAAGTCACCTCAAAGAAGTCCTTTCAAATAAATATGAATGCTATTTATGATATAAATACATATAGACAAGTAATATAGCTACATTTATTTATTTTATATAATTGATTGAGTACTGTATAAAATTCTGGGTTATTTGGGGTAAAAATAGGGTATCGGGTCTTGGTTCAGGAACCAATCCCCCATTTATAACATTGTTTCCCATGGGAAACTTGGTTCCAAGTTACATCGTTTTGACTTAAGACGTGGTTTTCAGGAACCAATTGTGTTGTACTGGCCAGAAGATTATGTAGTTCTGGTCAGAGAATTTAAGTTTGGTGCTTATTCCTCCTGTAATCAACAATGGTACCTTTCTGGGGGAAGGAGAGGATTTGCCAGTTCTACTGCAGGCAGTCAGCTTTGGTGGGGTGTTGTTATTTTCCTATTCTTTTTACCAGGCAGGAACATCAGGGTTCAGAGTTATAGATGCTGACCCTGAATCCCCACCACCCGCCCCCTCATTAACGATTTTGTGCCTTCAGACCTTGATCAGTTGGTGGTAATTAAAGGTTCTGCTCTTACTTCTCTCATAATGAGTTCTGGTCATTCTGGAAATGTGATAATTTCTGAGACCTAAAAACATAATTGTTTACATGAAAATCTTGCATGGTCTGGAGACGAATGAAGCCAATCTGCATTCAGAGCAGTGTGTCATGAACTGTTTTGCCAGCCCATCTTAAATTGTCAGCATATCCATGCTCTTTTTAAGTCAGTCTCCGTAAAAGCCAAGGATTGATTAGACAAAGATTCTCATCACCTCTCATGGTCAGAGGCAATACTCACTCATGGGATACTTTTGGGAAGTCTCTGATGGTGCTTTCCATCGGGGAGGGAGAGTTTTTACAAGTTAATAGAAGGTTTGACTTTTCAGGGCTATGAGCATGTTGGTGTTCACAAACCTTAAAACATCTATGAAACAAGTGAAAATAACATTTGAAGAATACATCTGACTTATTTTCTCCCTCCCCTTCTTATGTTTCAAATTCTTATTAGTGGTTCCTAGTTTTCTCCTAGGTTTTCATAAATACTTCAGAGATAAATTAAAAAATAAATAGCTTGCTTCAATACTTTTCTACACCTACTTTAGCTCATAGCTTCAGCATAGATCATATATAAATCCCTGGTGATATCAGAATCAGCTTGTGTTATCAGAAAACAATGGCAAAAACGAGGAAGATTGAGTAAGGTTCTAACAGGTTAAAATCAGTTAGTTCATAAATCCAACAAGTCCTGAATCACTGAAGAACATATTAATGCTCATGTTCTCTGAGAGAAGCTGCCTGCATTTCCACCTTCCTGCTAGAATTATATAGGTGGATTCATCTTGACAAACATCCCAGTACTTTATTTTAGTCAAAGAAATGTCTATAGGAGAGAATCGCAGAATTTCTCTATGAACCGCAAGGTTTAGATCGCATCTGATCTGCTTTATGGAATTATATGCATTTCTTAGTCTTCATGGCCACCTTAAAAATGTAAAGAAAATTGGCCAAAATGGCCAAAATATATATACATGATTTTAATTAAGTTCCACAAAGGTTTTCAGTTTATTTTATTAAAACAATCTTGATTTACCTTAACCCAATTTGGTTATGTGCCACTGTCATGGAAAGCTGTATGATAGAATTCCTGTTAAGCAATAACTTGATAATTTTAAAATGGCATATTAAAGAGAGAATTGGTATTATTATTATTCCAGAATAAACCATGTAATGGTATTCCAGAATAAATATCTGATTTATCAGTCTAAAAAGAATAGTCTCTTTGGAAAATATGGGTAAGTCAGTTCTTTATTCCAACTAGTTTAATACTTCTGAAATTCAGTATTCATTACATGGTGTGTCACAGACATAAGCAATAAGGGTTAAGAACTCATTTCCCATTCTCAACTTTATAAAAATAATGCTGTAAAAAATGTGTAAAATTCACGAATCCTATTCAATATAGATTCCTTTATTGGGCCCATCACAAATATTTGCATGTCTGCCACATTCCTGTGGAAGCTGTAAGAATTAAATTACATTTTCAGATATATAGGATTTTTTTTTTTTTTGTCTTTGGCAAGATTACATCAAAACACTCATTGCATTCAATGAAAAACAATATTTTTCCAGTTGTTACAAAAGCAAAGGTTGACAAAGATTGGATTTATGACAATGATGCTTTTTGTTTTAATTTTTGTAAGTGTTTTTATGTGATAGCATAACACGATCTTTACTTTAAACCAAATGGGAAACTATAGGGCTTATGAACTGTATTGAGACATAACAGGAGTTATTTATGTAGGATTTATGCAGAAATGGAACCGAAGAATACTTTCAGAAGAACAGGAAATCAAATTAAGCTGTCTAAGAGGCTGTACGTTAGGAGTATGATGCTCACTGTCAGAAAAGGCAGTAGTGCCGGCATATTTTCAGTTTATAGGAATAATACAGTACACAACTTTCCCCTTCTACATTGGAATTTGATCTTTCAAAGGTAAGACCTTTTCAGGAAAAAAGCCCTACCACTTTTCAAGGAGACATTTGTTTGATGCCCAGTACTCCTGAGACATTTGTAAGAGCACCAGAAGCAAAGGAGGTAATGTACTGTCGGAAGCAAGCCCAGAGGTAAAGGCCATATCCATTGACTCTGCTTTTTTGTGGCTTCTGTTTTCTTTTTGTCTAAGATTTATTTGAGAGTATCTTAAGCTAGTAGCAAAAATAAACTGACGAATATAGTCATACGTCTATGGAGAAATTTGATTTTACAGAGAGGGGGAAAATACAATTATGCAGGGAGGAAAAAAGTGTGAAAAACAAAATGAATCAATTGGTTCTGAGTTTTAGTTGCTGACATGGCTTTAGGCCTGGTTATGAGGTGCACTATGGTGAAATAATAATCTGGGTTCTCTGGGTGTACCATGTTTTGACAGACTGGCTACTGCTGGTGTGCTAAAATATACTACCCAGGGAAAAAAAATAAAGGTTGGACTGAAGTAGGAAGTGATTTAATAAAAGCAACTTTCCATTTTTTCCTAGCCATTTCATTAGCTATTGGAAAAACTACTCTCTAGCTTCTAGAGCTTTATGTTAGTGAAAGGTCTGAAAGTTATATGGTAAGAGAACAGGGACTGAAATCTTTTGAGGGCAGTGGAAGAAAGTGGTGCACCAGGCTGGGAGGGGCATTGCTTCTGGCTCTTATTGATTCAATCTATGCCGTTTTAACCCCCCCCCCCCC
>NW_005843081.1:6032-9120 GCF_000455745.1 Alligator sinensis
ATTCAGCCTCAGACTTTTTGACAGTCTGTACTTAGCCCTAGTGAAGAAGCTGGTGATCAGAAAGGGAAGGCAAATGGGTGCCTGGGGACTGTAGCACTGATAAGTCGGCCACCATCTCTTTCCAGCCCCAGTTCCTGTTTGCACTCAGTCTTATTCTCAGCCCCCTCTCTTAATCCTGTGCCCTTTCTGACTCCTGGTACTCACTGTCCCTGGTTGTTTTGCTGTGACTAATGACAGTGGGAGGTGAAGAAGGAAGACAAAGGGACAATCGGGTTGAATGAAGCCAGGTGCCAAAGAAAACTGTGAAGTCCCTGCTAAGGCCCATATCCAACCCGAATACATAATGATATGGCTCTGCATGATGTGGCTACCATCTAGGCATGGAATGGGTGACATTTGGTAGCCCTGAGGGATCTCCCTGATCTCATGAATATTTTGCAACAACATATGGAACTTGCTACATGATGGACATAAATACTGTCTGGCCTTGATACCAAGGTTGCAGAAGAAGATGGCTATTACAGCTAAACATTTCAGAAGCATAAAAGTAACATTTGTTTCTAATGTTAGGAAAACAAAGATTCCAAGGGCAAACGTTTCATAGTGGGGAGCAGAGGACTCTTCCAGCTCTTTTCTGATCTGCCATGTTTCTCCTAGTCAATTACTGCCGTTTCACTGACTTGGTTATAGGTCAGAAACCTTAACTGATTAAGTATGTGATATTTTTTATAGGGTCATTTGTTTGTTTGAAAGGCTTTATGAACACTAAATACAAAATTGACAGAGAAAAGGCCAATAACACTGCATTTGTTTTTGAAGGGAAGGTTAAGCTGAGAGTTGTCACTGCTTTTAGGTATACAGACTAGGTAGGGTTCCTAATGAGACAGTGAACATACTGGTCATCAGGTTTTTGTACGTACCTGAGACCTGACTGTCTTGTCTGAAACATTATTTTTCCCATACATCTCCTAATAATAACCAAAGGAAATGACAACTTTAGCGTGCTGTCTCTATGCATGCCATTATTCTTTGTATTTTTACATAACATGAGATGGAACTGTTGCTATCACAAATACCATGGTGCTAATGTAACACCTACAGATATTTTCTTTCCACCAGTAAGAAAAGGGCTGCTTCGTTACTGTTTTTTATCAGAAAAAACTCATTTTCTTTTAACTTTTTGAAGTCAATAGATGCATACTTCTAAGCATTAATGTAGGTGGGGAAAATGGAAAATGCTAATGTATTATTTACAGTTATTGGTGACTCAGTAGTATGCATCCAATCTTGAATAAATACACTGAAAATGCACATAAAGAGATATGTGTTTGCAAAGTTAGTATTTGCTATTCAAAAGCAGATAAAAATGTTAGTTTCTCATTTCCTCTCCCTTACACTATCAAAAGGTCACCAAGTAAAGCAGTTTTATCCATAGATTATGACAAATTTATCCAGGTTTTTTGTTGATTTCCCTGCATTGAATCACTTAATTTTAGATTTGTTACACATTTTGAGGCAGGAATATTTCATTGCTTCTGTTCCATTATTCTTAATGTGTTATGACTAAATACTGAAAACGATACTTTCACAAACTTTCTGTTACATTGTGGAGGTGAGATTCACGTGTAATCAAGTTTTGTTCATACAGTTATTACAGATTTATCTTACAGACATTACTTTTTATGTATTTTTAATAAAGCCTGTTGTGTTTAAAAACTGCATTTAGTAACACCCAAGCTAACCACTCCTTAATTACTGAACGTGTACATGCTTAAACAAGTGCTGTATAACTACATTGGCAAGATCAAGCATTATAGGCCTTATTTTTGGAAGTAACGTATACCCAGAACTCCCACTGGCTTTGTGTAGAATTGTTCGTATTCAGTATTTTGGAAAAATAAGCCTTTGCAGCTTGTACTCTAATTCTCTTCTTATGAATCCACTGACTTCAGTAGATAGTTTTAATGCTTATGAATATATGAGACAGAAGAATCAGACCCTAATAATTTAGAAAAATGGTGAGAAACTTGTAGTTATTTATCTTATGATGTTAAGATGCATGTATTATACCTTTTATGCATTTCTTTAGCCAGTTTTGTTTTCACTGTACTTGCATAAGGGAATGTTATGAATAAACTTTCTGGTTAAAGTATTAATTTTGATTTGTCTGGATTAGGATTTTTTTAGGGCTATACCCAATTCTTGGATTTTTCAGTGAATTCTGTTGTCAAGTCAGTGGGGAAAAATATAAATCCATAAGCTAATAATGACTGGCTAATCAAAAATTTCACACTAGGAAAGGATTCTTTTATAAATGATTACCATAGAAATGTAAAAATGAGGTGTGTTGGAATCATAATGTACTTCACACCAGCATTGTTAATACTGATTCCTGTTTGATTTTGAGGGTATCAATAGTGCCCATAATTTTATTTTTTAAGGAGGTACAAAGTCAGTCTGGCCATTAACTTTCCTCTGCACTGCACTACCTCACATTATGATTAGATGTGCCACCAACACTTAAGCCAGCTTGTCAAGCTATTTTTCCCCCTCTCTGCCCCTCGTGTATATTGAGGAGGACACATTCTTGATGGCACATGTTTCTATTTCACTTCTGGTGATAATTGGATAAAAACACTGGCAAGTATGGAATACAGCAGCTCCTGGTATCTATTTCCCAGGCTTGGGAGAACTGGGACTGGAAACCAATAATTCTAACAAAATTTCTGTTGATTTCAAACAAAATGGTTACCTCTCTCTTGCCTATTAGAATGGGAGTAATCTTACAGTACTGAGTTTTTTCATTCATTTTATTAAAATTTTTTTCACCTAAAATTTGTATTGAACTAATTAAATTTATAAAGCTAACCTCTTCTAATGTCCTTAATAAAGGTACACTGATTATACTGGTGCCATATCAGATCATCACTGACAAAAGGAAAATTAACATTATCGGCTATCAGCTTTTTCTGCCTGGTGTAGCCGATTAATGTACCAATAAATATAATATGTCTTCTGTCTGGGGCCCTCGGATGCCATGTGCATGCATGCAGCTGCACTCATGCAGGCAGGCAGGAAATCAACCCAG
>NW_005843081.1:9151-10469 GCF_000455745.1 Alligator sinensis
CAGTGCCCCACAGGTATGTCGGTGGAAAGGAAGGGGCCTGTGGGAGGAAGAGGCATAAGAGGGACAGCATGAGGCCTCCACTGTGAGGGATAGGCTGGGGCAGGGAGGTAAATAGGACCCCAAGGCTGGGGCGGGGAGCAGGACAGATGAATGAGCTTTAGTTCAAATGCTGCCACCACCTTTTTAAAGTGCCGGGATACTTTTAACCAGAGCAGAGCCAAATGGGGTAATGGCGGAGATGGGCTGTCTTCCATGGGCTCTGGACTCTTTGCCCTTCTCCTTTTGCTCCAGGAGCCACGTGCTGGTTGTGCTGTGTTCCCTGCCTGCCTGGCAGCAGTGGCAGTGGTGAGCTGTGCCTCCAGTTCCTGGAAGGGCAAGGGGCACAGTGCGGTCAGTGCATGGATCCCAGGGCAAAGGCAGCAGGGAGAAGAGCCCTGACACCACAGCAGGCAGCCTGCTTCCACCCACGCCCCATTCAGCTCCACTTCATTTAAAAACATCCTAGTGCTTAAAAATGGTGGCAGTGGTGCTTGAACTAAGTTCATTTGATGAGCTTTAGTTCAAGCAAACTCACCACCATTTTTAAGCTCCAGGACACTGATTCCCTGGATGAGCTACCCATGGCTCCGTCCCACTCCCTGCTCCAGCCCCAGAGTCCCATTCACTGCCCTGCCCCACTCACTCCCTCACCATGGAGACCTCAGTCTCCCCCAAAACCCCTTCCCCTCCACAGACTTACCTACAGGGTGCTGTTTCCATGTTGCCCAGCTGCATTCGTGTATATCAGTTATTGGATCAGTATCAGCCGATACGCCTGGTGAATAATTGACTATCAGTATCAGCCAAGAACAAGTCTTTATTGGTGTTCCCCTAGTTCTTAATATTCTTGTAATGAACATAAATAAGCTGTTTTAAGCACATTCATTAAAGAAGATGGAATTTTTTTCTAGTAGAACATTTTTGAATAGAAGATTGGGTTTCAACTAAAATAGTTTGTGAAAATAATTTGATTCCCATGGAAAAAACTGCAACTTCAACAACAACCAAATCTCTGAAAAAAGAAATTTTGAGTACAGCCTAATATACTTAAACTTTGTGAAAGTGCTCACTTTTTTTTTTAATAGGATATTTCTATACCATGTGAATAAAAACTATATATATATTTGTTATGAAGCTAAATTATATATTAGTTATTTGGCTTCATAACAAATTTACAAAAAGTATCTTCCATTTTAGCATGTTTCCTAAAATATAGATTCATAGATGCTAGGGTTAGAAGGGACCTCAACAGATCATCGAGTCTGACCCCTGGCATAAG
>NW_005843081.1:10500-11400 GCF_000455745.1 Alligator sinensis
ATTGTTAGGGTCAGATGCCCCCATCCAGGTGCCTGTCTAGCCTTCTCTAAAAGACCCCCTGTCCCAGCCACCAGTGTAGGGTTCGAGATTGAGGGTATGGTCGAGGGTAGAAGGGTAAGAAAGGTTTAACAAAGACTTAACAAAAACACAATTACACGTAGTAACAAGACAAACAATGACAGACAAGAATAATTCATGTTGGCAACTTACCGGCAGTCCCCTCTGATGCCTGATGTAGGACAAGTTTCTCTTTCCACAAAACTCAGTGAAGTCAGGCGTCCCTGATCAGTGCTGTCTGAGAGGTACCAGGAAGAACCCTGGTATTCAGTCCTTGGGCTCCTCGAGAACCACGGGCCCACTGATTCAGGTCAACAGCTAATTAATTCCTTTCACAGAGCTGTCTTCCTTCTGAATGATTTCCAGATGTTTCAGCCAATTTATAATTTCTGAACTGTGCTGATAACTTACAGCCACTCCGATTCTTTTTACTTCAACTGTCCTTAGACTGACCAATAGCAGTACAAGCCTTGCATTCTTTGATAAGGTTAGTTTTAACTATGCCACAGGGCCTTACTACTTCAAGGCTTTGCTAAATTTACTAGGCCTTACTTTATACAAGGCCTTATTACAATTTAAACTTTAATTAGGCTCTTAGCAATAACATATAGCTTAATATCTAAACAAATAACAGAAAAACACTTTGTCTAATCTTCATAGAGCCTTCAAGGACCTTTATCACACAGACATAATTTTCAGCTGTCACACCCCCAAGGTAGGGGAGAGCACCACCTCCCTTGTGTCATAACCCAATGATTTTTAGTGCCTCAGCACATTGGAATTTTCCCGCCACATGGAGCTTTCTTTGCACGGTGGATTTCTCAGCTGCAGAGAGAAATCCCC
>NW_005843081.1:12213-20263 GCF_000455745.1 Alligator sinensis
TGAGGTGTGACAGGGGAAGGATGTTAAGTGCAATGGTCCAAGCTATGACAACCCTCATGCGGGAAAATGCAAGTTTAAAAGCCCAGCTGCTCGCAACCGTTCAGGCGGCTAAAGATGCGGCTGTGAAAGAGGATTTTGAGACGCCATTCCAAGATGGCACCAAGCAGGAGGGGAGCCACGCAGAGGAGCCAGAAAAGATGGGCGGAGCTTCAAAAGAACGAGCGAGAATCCGTCCAGCGGTCCCGCCCACTGAAGTGACGTTGCCTCCGGCAGCCCCGCCTTCTTGCTACAGGGAAGAAACATCGAGCGGAGGAGAGCATCCGCCCCTCCTACCAGAATCAATAATGGCTCTAGCAGCAGTTCGTCCTGTGACACCGACCTGCCAGGCAACTGATCCACCGAGTGCAGCTTGTACTACCACCTATCGTGCTCATACTCGAACTGAGTTGCAGGAACTGTACGAGGAGTCAAAGATCAGACCGGAGGAGACCCTAGCCGTGTGGATGGGATGCCTAGTTGTAGAATTTGGGTCCGATTTGTTTCTGATCCGGCGGGCCTCGTGGAGTAGAGGGCATGCCATCCACTTCAATACAGTGACATTCAACACTCATTGGCCCATTCTGCTTCCGGCGCTTGCAGCAGGACAAGTCAGTCAGGAATCTCACGCATGGCATGACAGCCGGCCGGAGAAAGCTAGCGCGGAGCAGCTTTTGCTGGCTATGGTCGGAGTCTCGTACGACTCCTGGAACCCCAGAATGTGTGTACTGGGACTAACACCATCCCAACAGAGAGGGCCATGGCCTCACCGTTATCTGCGAAATCCTAAAACAGTGCCAATAAAGCTGGACAGCGTGAGAGTCTGTGCTGAGGTCTATGGAGGAAAGAACATCGTCCTCCGAGTTTTCCTCAACCCCATGGTTGGTCAGCCTGCAAGCAACCTTTTGCGTCAGCTTTCACGATTGCGCATCCTCATGAAGTCGAGAACACCCAGCGACTGGGAGCATCAATCTATTATATACCCGGTCGAGGCTCAGGATGCAAGCCCTAGCGAATCTGATCAACCATTGCCGCAGAGAACGCTCGAAGAGCGAATCATGTTTGGGTTCCTCATAAATCATTCTGGGCTCACCAAATGACAGCTCCGAATCCTGGGGGACGCAGGCCAGTGGCTACTGGCCTACAAACTGGGTTTTCAGTATCCAGACAAGCCAGACGACGACTCCTTGACATTGTCATCGACGTTTTCGTCTTGCTGAGCGTGGATAGAACCCCGCGGTGTTTGCCATCCACATCTGCGTCGGTTGTATCCACGAGCGTGCAGGAGAAAAATCGTCTAAAGCGGAGCCGTGCCCAAGCACCTGTATTGTGTGCTGTGAAGGGCGGGAAGCGGCAACAAATCTTGCTGACTGCCCTATCGCGCATGGTTCCCCGTAAATAGTGTAATATAGGTTAATTTATCATTTTGAGGATTCTGTTTTACAGGTCCAGGACTCAAAGTGCGTGGTGGAGGAAAGTCCCGAGAGAGAGAGACGGAGAACATCATTAAAGAAGTGAGAACTTGACGCGTGACTTCGCCATGACGCCCACTGAAGTCCTGATAGTTGAATTTTTGGTTATGAATATAATTATGTGTCTGTGTGTTAGTGCCGGCTATTATCTAATTCGGTCCTTAGAGGACGAACTTATTTTGTTGTCTGAATTTGTGTTTAACCGTTTAACTTATGAACCAGCCGAGAGAGCTCATAACGACTCACATGATGCGCATGTGGTTTAAAATTCTGGCTGTGCCATCGGCAAGGGGGCATGTCATACCCCAATGATTTTTAGTGCCTCGGCACATTGGAATTTTCCCACCACATGGAGCTTTCTTTGCACGGTGGATTTCTCAGCTGCAGAGAGAAAGAGCATTTCCGCCCAAGTTGGAGGACTCCACAACCACCTCGTGGAGAACTCTGAGCGCACTGTGGAGCCTAGCAAACTCCGCGTGTGTCTTGGAGGAGGACAGAGAGGCCTGATCAGCTCTTAGCCACTCCCCGTCATAGTGTAATTTGACGTATCCCCTGTGTGAAAAAAGCGCTCGTGGAGTCGTATATTGACGACTCATCTCGGTTCGGTGTGGTTCGGAAGAGATCTCACTTGTGTTTGTTTGTCTGCATCTGCAACTCAAGCAAGTTTCCTCCCTGCACTGTGACCATCAGCAGTGTAAGTAAAGCTTTCTTTATAAAACCAATACGCTTCCGTGCCTAACTCTACTCCATCGTGGAAAAACCACACCTGACAGTCTGGGCTACTGGCCATAGCCTTAGACCGCCCCTCGGTCCCCACACCTTGGAAGCCCATTCCAAATTTTCGCCACCCTTACTGTGAAGAAGTTTTTCCTGATATCTAGCCTAAATCTGCTCTTTGTCAGTTTGTGACCATTGTCCCTTGTTACCCCAAGAGGCACCCTGATGAAACGAGCATCTCCTATCCTTTGCTTCCAAATTCCCCTAATGAATTTGTAGGCAGCCACAAGATCACCTCTCAGTCGTCTCTTGCAGAGGCTGAAGAGGTCCAGGTCCCTCAGTTGCTTCTTACAGGGCTTGTCCTATAAGCCCCTAACCATACGAGTAGCGTTCCTTTGGATCCTCTCGAGTCTATCAACATGCTTCTTGAAGTCTGGTGCCCAAAACTGGATGCAGTACTCCAACTGCAGTCTGACCAATGCTGCATGGAGGGGAAGTATCACCTCCTTGTTTCTATTTGTCATGCATCTGCTGATGCATGATAAAGTGCAGTTAGCTTTGCTGATGATTTCATCACACTGACAACTCATGTTCATTTTGGAGTCCACTATGACTCTGAGATCCCTTTCCGCTTCTGTGCTGCTGAGAGGGTTACTTCCCAGCCAGTAGATGTGCTGGATATTTTTGTACCCTAGGTGAAGCACTCTGCATTTGTCCTTGCTGTAGTGCATCCTATTGTGTACTGCCCACTTTTCCAACCTGTCCAGGTCTGCCTGAAATCATTCCTTACTCTCTGGAGTGTGCACTTCACCTCACAATTTAGTATCATCCAGAAGCTTGGACAGAAATATATGTCCAGCAGCTCATTGTTACATCCACATCACCCCTCATTTTCCAATTTTCACTCCTAAAGCACATCACTGTAAAGCCAACTCTAAATAACATTGTATTGTTTTTACTGTCTCTCTCTCTTCACTAAGAGATGGGCTATTTACTTTGTGGTTATTGCCTGTCTGACTGGTCAGGCTATTTAGGCCAAAAACAAGTTTCTTATATTAGATGAGACAGTATGGAAACGACTGGTAACCAACAGTAAGTCAGACTCTAATTTTAAAACTCTTGGCTCTTGTACCATTGAACGTCCTGCAGACAAGTTAACCCAGCTACAGAGGCAAATTCTGATCTAGATCCTGAATCACCTCTTATTTAATTCAATGATAATTTTATTATTGCCTTTAGTTGGAGGAGAATTGGGCATTTTTAATGTATAAAATGATGTATGACCTCTGAGCTGTTATAAAGCTACCTGCTCTTTTCATGCTTTTTGAGATATTAGCTGCTGGGTAATGTAATGCTCTGTGTAGCAATAAGGACTGTCATTTGTTCAAGAAAAGCCACCTTTGTCCGATTCCTAGTTTCAGCCCAGAAACAAAGAATTCTGACAGTTGTGATATTAGCATGCATTAATTAGTTTTTCCCAGTCTTGAAAGAAGAATTAAGATTTATCTGTATATAATTTTTGTAAGAGTTTGAAGAATGTTAATACCTAAAAGTGGCAGTAAATGCTGTAAAATAGCAGGAGCCTGTTAGATTTGCATCTGTTTCATTCCAAAACACTCCAAAAAGGCATATTTTCAATCATGTGTTTACTCAAAAATGTATTGTACTCAATTTAATTTGTTTAACACATATCTCAGTAAGAAACATCTCTTTGCCTCAAGAACAAATATAAAGGAAGCAGCCTTTGTTCAATGCTGGGTTCTAAAGTTTATACTAAAAAAAGGAAACAATTTTGTTGTGTATTCTGGTGGACCATTTAGCTACTGAATCATCAGGTTGTATAACATTCTGTATTAGGTATGCATACCCTAAATAACCATTAAAGTGATTCAGTGTGGGAGAAAATGAGTTACAACTGTGAGTCAAAGAAGAATGCATGCTAATATCATGACTGTTAATCATTCAGGAAGGGAGCAAATTCTGAAGCTCTCAGACAGAAGTAATAAAGTACCAACTATATATGTCTGCCTGTGGGTGCACTTTCTACTTTATTTTGAATATGATGATTAGCTATTTACTAATGCACCAGCACATGCATCTGAAAGGCACCCATAATTGGATGTATAAGCCTGACACTTTTGATCAGAGTGTAGTGTGGAGAAATGCTAACAGTAAGAACTGACATGAGACAAATATTGGGACAATGTGGCTCAGAATACTGGTTAAGCATATAATTGCTTTGCTGATTGAGAGGAACATCAATTCCTATTATATCATGTCTAATAAAAAGAGATTTTACACTTGTTAAGCCAATCAGTAGCTTTCAGACATCCTAACATTTTGATTATTCCAATAAAACAATATGTATTCTAAAATTTAAAACATTTTAATTTTTAATATTTAAAAATTAATATTCTAAAATGTAGAATATTAAAAGTATTCTAAAATTAAAACTTCTATATTCTAAAATTAAAACATAGAACACGTTATAAAGGTTTTGCGGGTAGTTGATAGTAGAGAGCATAAAACTGAAGAGAATGAAAATGTTAAGGACGTAGAAAAGAAAGCCTGCTGACTTTGGGGAGATAAACCAAGAAATTTGTTTTCAGTTTGTGATTTGGATTACTGTGCTGTATATTATGCATTACAAGGCTTCTGGCACCATATATTGCTTTCTGATCAACATGAAAAAATAAAATGACTAATATTCTAGTATGAGCCAAAACATTGATGATTGTTCAGATTCTTAGGAAATAAGCTTTAATCCAAATTGAAAAAGAAGATCCTCAAAACCCCAACTGAATTGTTACTTAAATCTGGAGTTGCTTTAAAGTCCATAGGCTGAAGTATTTGACATCACTAGCTACCTGGGGAACAGTATTCTGCTTCTGGACCTATTCAGAAATGCCTGAGGTCCTGAGGTATTCAGCCTGTCAAGATTATTGCACATGTAAAACCACATGGGATCTAGAAGCTAGGTGTATCTTTGCCTATCTGCCCCAAACGGCTGGAACCCATAAGTGTTCTTAGTTATTGGATACATAAAATCCTTGGAAAAGAAACTTTAACCCAGAACTTACTCCTTTCATGTGAGGTGTCCTAATATCTTGTCTCAGAAGTTATGCTCACTGTTGCTTACCTCTCACTTAGATTTTCAATAGGTATTCAAGGCAATGAGAAACAGCTTCATCAGCAAGAGTTGGGAGACCTAGTGGACCCCCAAGAATAGACTATAACTTGGTGGATAGGGCCTTTCCCTGGAAGGCGGGGGAATGTCACCTGGATACCACATGAAGAACTGCTGCAGTACAGAAGAAAACCCCCCAGAAATCACACACCGCTGGTTATTACGTATCACCCATCCTTTGAACCTGTACGGAAAATCCTCAAAAAATTGCAACCCATACTAGGAAGAGACCCTATTCTTAAAAAGATCTTCCCAGAGCCACCCATCCTAGCCTTTAAACAAGCACCGAACCTCGCCAACCTCATCACCAGAAGCAAAGTTCCTCAAGCCCAGAACCCACCAAAAGGATCCAGACCGTGCCATGATAAGAAATGCAAAACCTGCCAACACATCCCCACCACCCCCACAATTACTACACCCCACAACAGAGCAATCAGCAGCCCAGGATCTTACATCTGCACCTCCAGGATTGTAATATACCTCATCCAATGCACCAAATGCCCTGATGGAAAATATGTAGGAGAGACCAGACAACAACTGCACACCAGAATGAATGCACACCGGAAATCTATCAAAGACAGAAATACCCAATTACCGGTGAGGGCACATTTCTCACAGGAGGGCCACTCTCTCTCCAATCTCTCAGTCCTGATCCTCAAGGGAAACTTACACAACACTTCCCAGAGACGAGCCTATGAACTTCACTTCATCAACCTCCTGGATACTAGAGATCAGGGACTAAACATAGACATTGGATTTTTGATACATTATAATCTGCCTGGCAACTGACTCCCCAGCCCAGCCCCTGGCTTGTTTGCTTGTCATTCCATCCAGGAAGAGCACACACCAACTGCTGAAACTTCCTTATCCTGACGAAGGGTTTTTGAACCTGAAAGCTTGCTTACTAACTTTTCTCCAACTATTTGGGTTGGTCTAATAAAAGATATCAAATTCACCCAAGGAACCTTGTCTGCCTAAATCCTTTCAGATGGCATTTAACCCACTTCCTGGGTGAACTGTTGAGTAAGAGGAATGTTACAATGCTGAGAATACTGTTTTGAAATAAATAGCTGATCCCTGCTTAGTTCTTTAAGGGAATAATCTGGCTTTAAGAGAGGATCCATGTCTGTGACTCCCAAGTTGAAGACAACACCCAAACCACAGGAAATATGACAGAGATCTGTTTTTTGGCTTAAGTGTGTGATCCTATTTTAAGGTATTGAATCAGAGTTATGGATATCATAATGAAGCCAGTTAGCTAAACCTTTTCATGGTTCTGGGGCTTTATTCAAGTGTTCTTTGTGGGAGTTTTGGGAGTAGAATTTTCCCCAAAATTAGCATGCAAAGCATCAGTGGATCTGTTCTGGGTTGGAGTTGCAAGTATGGTTTAGCTTAGGGGTGGCCTGGCCAACCTGCAGCACATGTGCCACAAGTGGCAAAGACAGCTTGTGCATGTGACACACAACAGATCAGGAAGGGGAAAGGCAGTACAGTGGTTGATAGGGCAGGGCCAGAAAGCAGAGTAGGAGATCAGGCAGGGAGCACAGGCCGGGAAGCAGAAAGCAGGGTAGTAGATTAGACAGAGGAAGGGGACTGGACTGGCCCTTGGGGAGGGTATGTGGCTAATCTGTGGAATGTCTGCCAATGTGGTTCCTTCCCACTGGTTTAACTTATAGGGAGGAAGATGTTTTTCAATATATTTTCAGCGACTTCCCGGTAATGAACCTAAACAAACAAATTTTACAAGTGCTTTAAACGTTCCCTTTGCTAACAATCTAAATTGTTTGTGTTGGTCATCTATGCATTGAATACAAGATCTATGTTTGTTTAAGTGACAATATATTTTTGGGGCGGTTGAGACATATTACAGGAATTTTTTTCAAGAGACTTCAAGCTAACTTGGGTTTTGTTAATTTGAATAGTATTATCTCCAGTTCCTCCAGTCCGACTGGTGAACAGGTATGAGGCCCTGGCGACCCTGCAGGAGATAGAAGGAGAGGAGGAAACCTCTGGGCAGGAAGCAACTCCACATTCTCCACACTCCGAACAGGTCAAGAGATCCGAGCAGACCCAGAGGAGGAGGCATCGAGTGATTGTCATAGGCGACTCCATCCTGAGAGGTATGGAAGGGCTCATCTGTCACCAGGACCCCTCAACACGAGAGGTCTACTGCCTGCCCGGAGCAAAGATTTGGGGTGTGATGGGAATAATCCAGGCCAGGATTAAGCCCACCGATTACTACCCCATGGTCCTAGTCCATGTGGGTACTAATGATGCAGCCAGGAGAAGCCCCGATCACCTGATGTCGGATTACCATGCTCTGGGCGGCGTGATGAGGGAGATCGGTGCACAGGTGGTATTCTCTTCTGTCCTACCAGTGAGCGGATGTGAAAGATGGCACAAGAAGTGCATTAGAGAGACCAACTGGTGGCTTCGGCAATGGTGTCTCGAGGCAGGCTTCGGCTTCCTGGACAATGACTCACACATCATGATGAGGGACATGCTCAGTTGGGATGGGCTTCACCTGTCCCCCAAAGGTAAGAGTGTGTTCTCTTCTAGGTTGGCGGATCTCCTCTGGCAGGCTTTAAACTAGGCTCGTCGGGGGGAGGGGAAGATGAGGGCAGGGAAAGCCGTGGAC
>NW_005843081.1:20872-21922 GCF_000455745.1 Alligator sinensis
CATAAGACGTCGAGTGGGTAAGGTAACTAGTAGGGTGAAAGTGCTAGACTTTAGGAAAGCTGATTTCAGTGAACTCAGGCGACTAGTCAAGGATGCACTGCAGAGTAGGAGTTTTGAAGAGATGGGAGCCCAGGAAAGGTGGCTGTGCCTTAAGGAAATGATCCTTTGGGCACAGAGGGAGACGATCCCGATGCGAGGAAAAAGAGAGAAAGGGGCCAGAAGGCTTCCTTGGCTGACCAGAGAAATCCAGGGCAGCCTACGGGCCAAAAGGGGGGCACATAAAAATTTGAAATGGGGAGAGATTACCAAAGAGGAGTATACCTCCTCTGCTCACACTTGTAGGGAGGCAGTTAGACGGGCCAAAGCTACCATGGAGCTGAGGATGGCAACCCAAGTAAAGGATAACAAAAAATTGTTTTTTAGATATATAGGGAGTAAAAGGAAGGTCCAGGCTGGAATAGGCCCCCTGCTAAATGGGCAGAAGCAATTGGTGACGGACAGGGGGGACAAGGCTAAACTCCTCAACGAGTTCTTTGCCTCAGTGTTCCTAAGTGAGGGGCAAGACGAGTCTCTCACTGGGATTGTAGAGAGGCAGCAGCAAGGTGCCAGACTTCCATGCGTAGACCCTGAGATGGTGCAGAGGCACTTGGAGGAACTGCATGTTTTTAAGTCGGCAAGCCCGGATGAGCTCCATCCGAGGGTACTGAAGGCACTGGTTGATGTCATTGCACAGCCACTGGCACGAATATTTGAACACTCGTGGCACACGGGCCAGGCCCCAGAGGACTGGAAAAGGGCCAATGTGGTCCCCATTTTCAAGAAGGGGAGGAAGGAAGACCCGGGCAACTATAGGCCAGTCAGTCTCATCTCCAATCTAGGCAAAGTCTTTGAAAAAATGATCAAGGCTCACATTTGCGAGAGCCCGGCAGGACAAATTTTGTTGAAGGGTAACCAGCATGGGTTCGTAGCAGGCAGATCATGCCTGACTAATCTAGTCTCTTTTTATGACCAGGTTACGAAACGCCTGGACACAGGAGTAGGGGTGGATGT
>NW_005843081.1:22126-38586 GCF_000455745.1 Alligator sinensis
ACAGGTTGGACATATGGGTAGAAAACAACAGAATGCAATTCAACAAGGAGAAATGCAAAGTGCTGCACCTAGGGAGGAAAAATGTCCAGCATACCCACTGCCTAGAAAATGACCTGCTTGGTGGAACGGAAGCGGAAAGGGATCTTGGAGTCCTAGTGGACTCCAAGATGAACATGAGTTGTCAGTGTGACAAAGTCATCAGGAAAGCCAATGGCACTTTATCGTGCATCAGCAGATGCATGACGAACAGATCCAAGGAGGTGATACTTCCCCTCTATCGGGCGCTGGTCAGACCGCAGTTGGAATACTGCGTGCACTTTTGGGTGTCACACTTCAAGAGGGATGTGGATAACCTGGAGAGGGTCCAGAGAAGGGCCACTTGTATGGTTAAGGGCTTGCAGGCCAAGCCCTATGAGGAGAGACTAGGGCACCTGGACCTCTTCAGCCTCTGCAAGAGAAGGTTGAGAGGTGACCTTGTGGCTGCCTATAAGTTCATCACGGGGGCACAGAAGGGAATTGGTGAGGTTTTATTCACCAAGGCGCCCCCAGGGGTTACAAGAAATAATGGCCACAAGCTAGCAGAGAGCAGATTTAGATTGGACATTAGGAAGAACTTCTTCACAGTTAGAGTGGCCAAGGTCTGGAATGGGCTCCCAAGGGAGGTGGTACTCTCCCCTACCCATGTTTTCTTTCTAGTAAAACTAACAAAACCATCTACCATCCATTTATTTGACCTTGAGCTCTCTTTCTGCAAGTGGAATAATTACAAGAAGTCCATGGATACTTCTAACTAATAGTTGTTTCTATATCTTTGAATTTTTACTTAGCCTATGGATGACAAAGGTGTGAAAATCAGGACTATTTAATTAGTTTTATCAGCCTTTACTGAGTTTAGCAAACTGTCACCAGAAATATAATCATAGTAAATGGGAACACTATCATTTACTCTTTTCTTTTATGCCAAGGTGGGTGAACCATGCTTCTGACTTACTTTTCACTTGACCAACTATTTGCTTAGATGTGATTGGTTAAATAAGTCATTTTGTGCTTTTATTTTCCAATTGGACTATTGCTCAAACCTTTATAGAAAAACAAATTTAAAAAAGGGTGGACCATTCACAAAATGTGTTCATAGATTTATTTTGAATAACTTAAAATTAAGGTAAAAAGTGCCTCTAAAGTGAAAGAGGATCACAACAAAAGTAATTTCCCCAAAAAGACAAGTGAACATGGATATTTTCACTTCCTTATTACTATTTCTCTTATTAAGTTTGCCAGATGGAGGTATCAAACAATATCTTTTACCTGCTGCCCAACAGAAGCAAGCACACACCATATTATAGCACAATAATGCTCTAGACCAGAGCTGTGCAAATATGAGAAAATTTGTTTGATGAGGCAGTTCACTTTTAAATATGTAAGATAATGATTAATAAATATCACTAACATTTTCTCAAAAAGCTCAATGGCCCCTAGAGGAGTGGATTAGTTAATACCGTGATAATATATATCCATATTTTGCTTGACAGTGTGTAAAAGCCACATTAATTCTGCAAAAGAAACTCACAGTTAAGGGAGAAACTGCATTTATACCTACCTTTTTAAGGTCTCTTTAAAATACCAGAAGGTAGATTAAATTCTTTAAAGGCTTTATTTTTTTGTAGAAGGCAAAGTAGATTTGTACCTTACATACTGCTCAGAATAGGTAGCACAAGGCCATAGCACAAGCTTTTGTGGGCTGAAGCTTACTTCATCAGCATCTGATTGATGCTGGTTTAAATCTCCAGTTGAGAGCAAAATATCTGATGCTGTGAGATTCATTCCATGAAAGCTGGTACTATATATATATCTATTATGGTTACTCTACAACAGTGGTTCCCAACTTTTTTTTGCCATGACCTGCTGCTGGGAGCAGAGTGCGGTGGTGGTGGCCCAGGGGCGGGGGAGCTCCCAGCACGTGGCGCAGCTCATCCTTTGTGTACGGCACTGCCAGCATTGCTCTTGCGCCCCTCATTTGGGTTGCGACCTGAAGTTGGGAACCGATGCTTTATAAGGTGCAAATTTGCCCTGCCTTCTACTTGACTTCAGACTAACATGGCTAACTCTACATGTTGCCCTATGTTATTGCTCTATATGTTGCCCTATGTTGCCATAGTGATGTGCTACATTGCCATACAACATGCTATTGTGATGTAGTGATCACATGAGTCTACACATAACCGGCAGCTACTTCACTGAAGTGGCACACTCCCATGATTAGTACGCAACTCCTGCAAAATAGTGGCTTAAACTAACCGTGAGCCATGCACGCAGTGCAGCAACAACATTGCTGTAGGACAGCATGTAGACACATCCTATGTCTATTTAATGGTGTGAAAAAACAGTAAAAACAACAGTAATTTTAAAATGTGTGCACTTGCTCTGCAATTTAAAAAGCAAGAAAAATATTTTGCATAACATAATACAAAATATTAATATACAATTTGTATTTCTTTCTAAGATCATTCTTTAGAAGATATAGCCAATAGACTTAAAATAGATGTCTGGAAAAAAAAAAATCTGAGTGACACCAATGGAACAGATTCATTAAGTTGATATGATTTTTCTCTCCCCCTCCCCTCCCCACCGCTCATTCAGTAGAAAAAGATAAAATATTTCATAAAAACAGATTTCATTTGAAGACATAGCAGTATTTTTATCCAAGAAATAGAAGTAGGGTGGAATGAAATGCAGAAGTTCAACCTGTCTTTACTGGGCAATGCTGTAAGGCATGAACTAGATTCACTCAGTCATAAAAAATGTTCTAGGATTTATTTATGAACCTCACATAGATGTCTATACACCAGAAAGCTGCTAAAGTGTTTGCCAACAGTTAGTTTTTCAGTTTTCAGTTAATTCCCCAATAAGACTACAACACAAAGATATCTACAAGAAAATGGTGAAATATCCTAGCTTGTTGGGAAGCAGAGTAGGATAGGTCTGGCTAAGTCAGCTCTTCAAAAATTTGAATTCAGTAAGTTAACACACTACAAAGGCCAAGTCATTCAAACCTTCAGACAAACAGGTGAGAGATTATGGATTCATAGTGAAATGTACCCTATGAAGTTGCGCTTCCCTAAACAATATGTACAATTAAAACTTGCTTGTGTAGGCATGTGAAAATGTATCTGCCCTTCTTCTCCCCACCCCCCACAATTTTCAGATCAAACTCAGAAAAATCTTAAAACTAATATTAGAATGCTTTACATTGTACAATGTGAATATTTTTATACACTATATTACAATACATAGAAATAAAGTAAATTAGAGAACCTATTTCTCTTCATTGGGTCATAGAGTCAGGAAGTTCTCATTTTGAATTTATTTCAGGTAGTGTTATAATATTTAATTTAGGTTTTTATAGGGCCGTGTCAAAAGCTCGCTGAAATTACTTGATGCTCTTTCATGAATTTCATTATGTGTTCTGTTGGGCCTGAAGATAACCTGCAAGAAACGCTGGGTACATCTACACATGCCCCTATGGCACAGTAACAGCCACTACTGCACCAAGCTGATGGTGCATGGTTATTTTTAACTGCTACATTGCCATAGCGACATGCTATAGCGAGGGAGCATGTTGCTATGGCAGCATAGCTGTGGTGTCACGGTTTGTACTTGCCATAGCATGTTGCTACGGCAATGTAGTGTTTCGTGTAGATATGCCCAGTGTTACATAAATTCTTAACTTTTATATCCGCCACACCATTGGACATGTTTGCAGTGATCTCTGTATACAAATTATTGAAATTCTCATATAAAACTTATGATTGTAGCTAATTCATTCCATTTCCTAACAAGTTTTGAAGCTTTAGAAACTGCATTCTGCATTGGGATGAAAATGAAACTTTCTGAATAATTTTCAAATATGTCTCACTATATAGCCTCGTGGTGCGAATACTTCCTGGGGATGTGGGGAAGCCAAGTTTAAATCTCTAGTTAGGAGCAAAGTACCTTATCCCAAATTAGGCACAGTACAAGGACTTGAAACTGACTTCCCCTTTGTGAGACCCATCCCTAACCATCTATGATATGTTGGTCTCTCAGGGCATGTCAACACTGTTTACTACTGTATGAGCTAACTTGATTACTGGAAGCAGACTGGCAGTGGCAGCACAGAGATCAGTACTGGCTAATTTGCTTTATAAGAAGCACAGTGACTAGTTCATACTTTGACAACTAGATAGCTTCTGGTACCCATGTTAGTTCAAGCATGTCTCCATTACAGTTGGCCATATAAATGTGTCCTCAGCTATAACTGTATATTAAGTGAACTTTTCCTGTACAGGTGCTAGCTACTAAATCAAACAAATGAAGGGGAGTAAATGTTAATTCTACTGGCTAAGGAAAGAAGAGTTTGTTATTCACCTGAACAATGATTCCTTTTCATTGCACTAGAATAAAACACAACCATTGGCATAAACCAGGAACAATATCTACTTATGCAATAATACTCAGTATGTGTTCTGAAGTATAGTTTCCAACCTTCCTGAGGCAGGTGAAAAAGAATTGCTCTTCACAAGACAGTGTTCAATAGCTGCAAAGCAATATAAATCATAAATAGAATATGAGATACTGCAGATGCAACAGTGAGAGTGAAGCAGGAATCACAGATCCCTAAGGCTAGATACAGACATTGAAAAAGCCTGAGGCTGAATCAGTCTAAGTTACCTGGTTTTCTGAAGTGGCATACTTTAGGTTGCTAGTGAACAGAACATGCCTTTGCCCTTTGGAGGGGAAAGAGAGGGAGGAATCTTAGTTCCACCATTTTTAAACTAGTCTGGGCATGTCTATACGTGCATTTAAGTGTGCCTCAATTTAATGCACATTATCTTAATGCATATTAAGCGGGTTTAGGCAGGTGTCTACATGTGCACAATTTAAAGTGCATTAATGCTGTGTGTGGACTGGCCTGGGACTAAAGTTAGTCCCAAGTCAGTCAACACACAGAGCATTGATGCACTTTAACACATCTACACGTTTGTTAATGCGCTTTAGCTATTCATGCCTAAATTCATCATTTTAATGAACATTAAGGGCATGCATATGTAGATGTGCACCCTTAATGCCCATTAACTCAGGCTAATGCACATTAAAGCTTCACATGTAGACACGCCCTTTGCGTGCCAAACTTCTGTTCTGTTATGGATATAGACTGGTTTCTGATTAGTTACAATGGTAAAATTATAATGTCTGTACCTGGCCTAAACAGCTGTATTAGGAATCACACTGTGAGCATTATATCAGCACACTGTCTTAATGTGAAGTTTCTAAAAGCATTGTGCTTTTAGCAGGCACAATATTGATGTCTCCCAGACTTCCATGGGCCAGCTCTAATGTTCATTGTGCCTTCAACTTGCATCCAGTCATTCTGCTGGCCTTAACAGAAAGTGAAGGAGTAGGCAAGGATTATGCCCTTCACAAAAATAAACCCAGTGTAGGGGAGTTCAGTTTTTCATTAGAGCTCAGTGCAATCACTATTGCATTGAGCCTGAGATCCAGCAATTATATTCTGCTGTAACTAGATAATGGTAAATTGATGTAATATTGCTAAAGGATTAATGAATTGTTTCAGTGCATTTCTCCACTTGTTTCTTGTTCCATTAGTCTTACATTTAAACTTTGGTTTATTTGAAGCTTACCTATCTGGTTGTAAATGTTCTCATTTAAAAGTCAAGTAAAAATAAGTTGTGTATGTGAAAAGCTTTATTTTTTGGGGAAGGAATATGAGAATGTAGATTATTTATGGGATATTTGAAGATGCATTATGTGCATCATTGTAAAGTGGAAAAAGACTATGAACTAATATACTATTTAAGTTATTTAAGTATATATAGATGATTTCAATTCCCTTTAAAATTTATATGGAATCAAATAAGATACAAAGAAAAATATATGGCACCAAGTTTCCGTAGGAAATATAGATTCACATTCCCTAAAATCAAGAGCAACTTTGTTGCCAACATAATTATTTTCAACATTGAAATTACTACTGTGATTTAAAAGACCTTAAAGGAACATTTTTATTTTCCAAGTAACCTACCACTGTAGCATATTTCTTTCAGGATATGGCTGCCTTAAAAAAAGGGGAAAAGGGGATGGATTTATTTACTTTTCCACCCAGAGTTATTGTATTGCGAATAATATAAGTAGGCTTTATAGATTTTAATGGACTTTTAATAAATATACTATTGCATATTCATAAAGGTCTTCTGTCATGATAAATGTGTGCTAATTTAAAGTGTATATTTAAGCTTAAATATAGGCTTATTGATAAACAATATTTTCCATTTTAATATCACAAGATATAATGATCTGTAATTACATCTGTTTGATTTTATATGGGGTCAGTATGTTATTATATTTAAACAAAGACAATATTTGTATATGCTAATTATTAACAAAAGATAAATGGTATTCCTAAAGTACTACATGAATTATGAACACAGACAGAGTCTTCCCTGAAGATTTGATGATTTACTAAACATTTATTTTCTTTGCATTTCATCTTCATTACATATACTAAGTTTCTGTACTTAAGTATACAGCGCACACTATATCTTACAAATTAAAGACATAGGGTATTTCTAATTAAGAAATCTGGTTCTACCCACACTGGAAGTAGTAAAAGAGACAATACAGAGTTCCAGAGCAGAAAATTGCTTTCTTATCCTTCTTCAGGTTCACAGTGAGACTCTGGGGACAACAGCAATATTTAAATATTTGTTGGAGTATAGGCTGGAACTCCTCCCAGTGGAGTCCTAATATTGAAACTATACCATTATTTTCAATCTCTTTGGGCTAATAAGTATTTTAAATGTTACATACAAATGAAAAAGGACAGGGGAGACAGAGAGAGCCATCTCAGAATACCCTACAACTTAGATCATTTTTCTACAAGGTGTAGGTGTCAGCTTAAATCCCTACTCAAATCTAGCAAAAAATGAGACTTGAATTACTTTCTTACATCCCAGATGAGTGTCCTAATCGCTGGATTATAAAAAAAACAATGTGCCAGTCGTTCCCTTATTTTTGTGAATGCAGACTAAGTGAATTGTTCTCAACTTTTTTAGACTCAAGACACCCCTGGATAGATTTGAGACACCCCTTGAAAAATGCTAGGTCTTAGTTTTCATGCTCTTTTTTTTTTTTTCCTTATATAAAAAAAATAGAGCAGGTTTTCTGCTGCAAAGAACTCAGAAAGACTGCAACTATGAATTTCTATTGGAATTTACTGGGTATCTTATGAATCATATTAACACTGTAAGGTTTACAAATATTGCGTGGCACCCTGCAGCACACAGAATGTGTCTGTATGGGTCTGCGTATATTGAATGGAGACTACTTAATTTGAGTTAAGTTATCAGGTAGTTCCTCATCAATGGAAACTATAGTAGTACCAAGATATTTTGATGTTTCTGCTAGCCAATAGAAATTTAACTAACAAATGTCTTTCAAATCAATTAAACCCTAAAATTGGAATCTATTTGGATATAGAAACTCATCTAAGTTGTCAGGTCTTAAATGTACCTCACTTTAGTAGGTGATCAACTCTATTCAAGTATTCTTTAAGCTCTCCACCACACTGGACCTCCAAGTCAAAAGAAAGAAATTGTCACTTAAACAGGATATGTTTCATAGGAACCATAGCAAATTACAGGTCAGTGAAATCCTAACATTCACAAAAAAAGTTGCAAACTATAATGAACCTAACCAAGCAGGATCAAGCTCACCCCAAAACATTAGTTTATGCATACCTTAGTTTTATGGGGAGCCATTTAACAATCTTATTGACTTCACCAACAGTCCAAAAAATAGTGCCTGAAATTAGGGCTGTGTGAAGCTTCGGTAGCTGATTCGATTCGGAGGAGATTCGGCCCGATTCGGCAGCCAAATCTCCGAATCTGAATCAAATTAGGAGACCCATTAAAAGGCTTAAATGGAATCGGAGGACTATGAATCAATTCAGAGACATTTGGAGGGCTTGCAGCCAATGGAAATTGAGAAGAGGGAGGGGGATGGGGTGGTCTTCCATATATGGAAAAGGCTAGGGGGGATGGGGGGACAGACTGCTCTGATATTGACATCTGTAGCTGGCCAGTGACTGTGATCTTTCTCTGAGTTCCCTTCCAATCACAGTGCTCTGGGGGAGGGATGTAGAAACAACATATAAAGCTGTGTCTGAAGTGATCGAAGCCTTTTGTGAGCTATGTCTATCTTGGAGCAGCAGCATCTGAAAGGCTCTGGCTTGCTAGCTAGTCTCTCTTCTTGTAAATTATATCCAATCTTTTCGTACTTACCCTTGCTTACAATTCCTATTGTTATCCCTATCGATTCCTTTCAACTTATTCTTCCCCCCAAATCCTCTTATTTGTTCTTGTTAGTCTGTCCTTATTCTTTCCCCCCACAAAAAGAAATCTGTGTTTTCTCTGACAGTGTGTCATCACTGTGCAGGAAATCACAACATATATTACACACACACATGTTTTGCAGCACACCAAACATTATGAAGTGTAATGGAAAGGCAGGTGCCAGGTCTTCTGGCAGGGGAGGGAGAGGGGGCAGAGGGAGAGCTGCAACTTCCAAACATAGATGCATCCTCTTTCCTGGCAGTGATAAGTCTTCTGCTAGTGGGAGCAGGGAGGGGGGAACAGTGCCAGCCCCTGCACCCCCACCACTAACACCACTAACCAGTAGCAACAGGACATTTTCCACCCCAATTTCAGTTCTGAGCAAAAGCCTTCCAGTGCCAGAGGAGGAGCTGGATCTGGAAATAGAGAGCTGAGGGCCATAGAGAAGGAAATTCTGGGGAAGAAGGGGGAATCTGAGTTTGTGCTCCACACACTCTCAAACTTCCCCTAGAGGCAGGTCTCTTTCTCTGGAAGGCACTTTGGAGAAGGTTGTGGGGGCAGGTGGCTCAGGTCCTCCTGTTGTTGTGCCTCTGCCTGGTGAGGAGGGGGATAAGGCAGGATCCCCACCCTCAACCCAGAAGTGGGTGGGTAGTGTAGTGTAGGATCATTTTGAGGTGGAAGATGATCCCAGGTATGCTACCTGCCAGCACTGCCAAAGGCAGATCAGCTGGGGCAAGCAGGTGAAACACTTTGCCACCACAGCAATGCTGCTCCATCTCAGGAGGCAGCACCACCTTGCCCTTGTTCCTCTTCAGCCTGGCACTAGTGGGAGACTGCACAAAAAGAAGTCCCCCTCTCACTTCAAAGCCTGCATCCAGGGGCAATGCATAGGGGGTGCATGCACATCCCCTGAACATGGTAATGCACCCCTTACAAAAAGGCACCACCACCTGTGGGTGGTCTCTGCTCACCACCCCACCGCCGACACCACCAGTGGTGTCTGTGGGTGGTGCACAATTGCTGCTGGCCACCGCTGATGCTGCCAGCGGTACCTGTGGGTGGTTGCTGAACCCTCGTCGACACTCGCCACCCCGCCCCACTGCCAACAAGTCTGCTGGTATCTGCAAGAGCTTTGCGCTTACCACCACCACACTCCTGCCACTGCTGCTGTGCTCTCACTGCCACCAGTGCAGCTGTGCCCCTCCCCGAGCTACGGGGGGCATGTGTAATTCATGCCCCTATCCCGAAGAAACAGAGGCAGACCACCTTGGAACAGTGTGGGGAAAGGAGGAGACAAAGGGAGGGCACGTTCTGAAGGTGAGCGAGGTCACCCAGAGCATTGGGGAGATGCTTACTATGGATGGCCAGCCCTTTGCCTTTGTTGAGCATCCAGGGTTCAGGTGGATCATGGCACTCGTGACCTCATAGTACCAAGTGCCTGCATGCACCACCTTTAGCAAGACGGTAGTACCCTCTCTGTATGAGGCATGCAGGGAGTACTTGAGGGAGGAGCTGTGGAAGGCAGGGCTGCAGGTAGCTTTGCACTTCACCTTGGGCATCTGGAGCAGCCAGGGTGGAGATCATGCCTACCTCTCCCTCACAAGGCACTGGTGTGATCAGTCAGGGCACTGGTGGCCTCTCCTTCAAGTGGAGGTTATGGATGAGCCCCACAGGGCAAGGGGGATGATGGTGGCCATGAACTGCATGGTGCAAGGGTGGCTCATTGGGCAGGGTGAGCTCACCCATGGGTTCACGGTCACCGACAATGAAGCTAACATGGTCAAGGTGGTGTGTGATGCCAACTGTGTTGGCATCCTCTGTGTGGCACACAATTTCCACCTATAGTCATGGATGCCTTGTAGGGGGACAGGGCTCCCAGTGACGGCACCATCACTACAAACCAGCTCATTTCAAAATGCAGGAAGGTGGTGGGATACTTCCACTGGAGCATCAAGTGGGGCAAGAAGCTGTGGGACAAACAGGCAGAGCTGAGCATCCTGTAGCACAAAATCATGCAGGATGTGGAAACCTTGCTCAGGGAGAGATTGGGATCAGTGGCCCCCTTAACAAAACAGAGTGAGATACCATCTCCCAGATTTTGGTGGTTCTCAAGCCCTTTCTCGAGGCCACTGAGAGTCTCAGTGCTGGCGATGCTCTCCTTAGTCAGCTGATCTCCATAGTGAAGGAGTTTGAGAATGAAGTGGAGATGTTTCAGGGGATCAATGTTCCTGGCTGGGGCAAGCCACTTTCACCAGAGGTGTAGGCACTGGTGAAGCAGCTGAAGGAGGGCATCAAAAATGGCTGGATTGGCTGTGGTCCAGTATGGTCCACATGCTGGTGGGCATGTGTGACCAAAAGGTGAAGAGAAGTGTCTGCAGCAGCAAAACCCTTCATCACTGGATGGAGGTGCTGGTGAACAGAGTCAGGGAGGCAGAAGGGCAGAGGTGGGGGGATGTGGAAGAGGGGGATCCACTTTCCTGTGCCAGCACTCCAACCATGAGCCAATCTCCTCCACTACAGCCACTACCAATGTGGGCCAAGGGCATGGCTTCAATGTTGTCAACAGAGTCAGGGAGGCAGAAGGGCAGAGGCGAGGGGATGTGGAAGAGGGGGATCCACTTTCCCATGCCAGCACTCTCAGCACCAGCACCAACCAGTCTCCCCCCCTCCAGCCACTACCAATGTGGGCCAAGGGCATGGCTTCAATGTTGGGGTCCAGAGGCACCAGACCCCACCATCAGGCAGGTAGCATAGAGGCCTCAGTTGCTACCTATGTCGTTGAGGATGTGGAGCTGCTTCACTGTGACCCCTTGGCCTATTGGGCAACCCACAGCCAGGTGTGGCAGGATCTGGCCACAGTTTCCTGGGAACAACTGTCCTGTTCACCGACCAGTGTTCCAAGTGAGAGGGTGTTCAGCACTGTTGGGAATGTAGTGACACCCAAACGCACCTCCTTGGATCTGGTGCTACCTATGTCGTTGAGGATGTGGAGCTGCTTCACTGTGACCCCTTGGCCTATTGGGCAACCCACAGCCAGGTGTGGCAGGATCTGGCCACAGTTTCCTGGGAACAACTGTCCTGTTCACCGACCAGTGTTCCAAGTGAGAGGGTGTTCAGCACTGTTGGGAATGTAGTGACACCCAAACGCACCTCCTTGGATCTGGGTTTGGTGGAGCAGCTGGTGTTCCTGAAAGTGAACCTCCTGCTGCTGGGGTTCCTCAAGCTCCACATGCGGACGGAGTGAGTACCACCCTCCTCACTGCACCTATTTGCTCTTTTATTTGCTTTTAGGGCCTTGAGGTTCACTTTCACAGAAACCTCTGCACCGCTCTGCCTGAAACCTGGCGGGCCTCATGCCCGCACAAGGGGCTACCATCCCTGCTGTTTTCATCCCACTCTCCCTTAACACACACAAGTGATATGGGTTTTGCTTTCAACAGTTTGAAGGGCACTTTCACAGAAACCCCTGCACCTATCTTCTTAAAACTTGACAGGTTTTCATGCCCTCAGAAGGGGCTACCATCCCTGCTGCTTTCATCTGAAAAACAGTGACAAAGTTATAGGTATTTTAATGATTTCTCCATTATAGTCTAGGGCCAAATCTCCAAATCGGTGCCAAATCTCTGAATCTGAATAGGTCGATTTGAATAGGGATGGTGATTTGAATCACTGAATTGAATCACTGTCCCTCCAAATTGGCTGAATCTGAAGTGAATACTTGCTGCTTTGCATAGGCCTACAGTGTAACTTCTGACAAGGACTACAGGGATATAAAGGATATTGTCCTGCAAAAAGTTAAGCCATTATACTGGTGAAAGGACTTCTGCCTTAGCAAGACACCTGATAATTGTCACCTCTATTAACCAACCTCATATTAGAACAGCTTCAAAATTAGGATACATTGTCCCCTCAAAGCTGTCAGCAAATGCATCCTGGAACTTAGACCCATCTACCTTACTTGTAAATCACTTTTGCCTTCACTCTAAGGCTCCAAAATCCAAGTTCTAAAAGACATAATCACAACCGTGCAACTTAGACAGGGGAGAGACATTCACTTCAAGGAGGACATTTGACTCTACTCTGGATATTTGTCCCAGTACTTGCTGCTTGCCTGCATCTTCCAGGTGTTTAGGGCCTACGAGCAGATCACCTCAGCAGATAACCATGTGTAATCAAAGAAGGACTCAGCCCTACATAGCAACTTTACAAATTGGTACTCCCATTTGCAAGACCTATTTGCCAAAGATCAGTCCTACAGAAATGGAAAGTTGGTTTAAACCTACCTATTTTGGGGAGTACTGAGGGATATACCCTTAAATACTCTGAACCACATTAGCCTCCTTGCTCTCAGTAAGTAGACAGAGTACTTTAGGGATATATCAAGACTGTTTATGGCATTTTCTGATAGGGTTCAGCGTCTGAATTACAGATACTACAAGGGGTCTCTTGTGGTACAGCAGTAAGTTCTGAATTAGTCAAATTACATACACCCAGCTGTGTTAGAGCTCAGACGGTCTCTATTTCCTGTATTTCTGAAACTTTTAAGGCCTATGCATATGGAAGAGACAAGACATGGATGCTCATTTTGACAACTCCAGAGGACTTTATTTGTCAAAAGAATCTAATCTCTTATATGCTGAATTTACATTTGCTGATCATGTGCTGTTATCCCCTTAGGTCATGTCCCCACAGAAATTAAGGGCACTCCTAGAGGCTTTCCATGAGGTCAGAGCCTGAGTATACTCCTGCCCTAAACTGTACTTGGACTCCAACAGAAAGCTTTGTCATCTTGTATAATCTTCTGCATGCCATTTAGTCCCTTATGGCAACCTCCTCAACTACATGTACTTTAGAAACCAAGAAATGTCTACTGGCAGTTGGCCATTCAAGGTCTCCAAGTACAGACTGAAATTTGAAAACAATTTGAAATTTGAAAACAGTAATAAAAAGAAACATTTACAAAATGATCTCACAGAGACTTGAAGCACTGAGCACACACCAAACTTGGAATCAATATTGCTGGAATGTACATCCAATGAAACAGGCATATTAGAAAGTCTGGGGTAGTAGTTTCAGATCTGGGTTCACTGGACACCAGACCTCTGCTTTGAGGACTCTGAAGTCTTGCAGGTTTCCCTAGGATGTCCAGGAGCAGTGTCTCATTCTAGCTATCTTGCCAGCTAACTATGAGATGGTTTCTTTCTTGAGTGCCTTCTTCCCTGCCACAAAATGCACACATTGCTATGTTCTGGAGTTTTTTATTTTTACTTGCATATAAGTTTCCAGAATGCCAAGTCACTTGTCTGCCATAGTGCACTCATTGATCCTGCCACTCTCATGGGGAACAGAAGAGCGGGAAGAGGTCCATGAAAGTGAAGAGGTGTCTGCTGATGTAGTCCTCAAGCTTGTATACTCCTCATCAAAAAGCTATGGCAGAAGAGGGGGAAAACTGTAACTGTGGAAATGGTCAAGGAACTGAACCAGGACTAGTTTCAAGTTGTCAACAGAGCATATGGACCCAGACCCTCAGCCAGGCAATTAGGCACATCACTTACATAGCACTCTGTTTATTCTGGGTGTGGCATGCGTCTTCACAACAGGTGCTGAAGTCAGGTGACAGGAGAGTGGGACTGTGCTACTTGAGGAGGTTGTTATCTTAGGCATGGAGTTGATCAGGTTTTTTTGCTTTGCCTACGGTGCTCAGGCCTCTTCCCTGTCCTTCTGGATTTCATGCACCCATGCTACCCACCAAAGCATAATAGTGGAATGAATTTTTACCCTTTCATGAAGGATAGGAACCTCAAGATTTCTGAGTGGCTCAGAATAGGATATATTGTAAAGCAGTGATGGGGGAAGAATGTCAAAGACTAAAGTGCACCTGGGACTGATGGAACAATAGAAGATAGCTATCTTAGCATAATGAAAATGTTGATATATGGTAAATCCAGTGTGGGACAAAAATTCATCATTCTCTGATTTAAAGCTAGTTGTTAATAAGAAAAGAAATATTATCCTAGATGCAGAGGCACTCTCTCAAAATTGCTATGGGATCTTTAACTACTGCCTTGTCAGTAAAGAGCAGCTTCAGTTTAATGTGTCCTCTTATAAATGGAAACTGTAAAGGCATAGCACCTACATACCAATTTACAGCTGCTCACATTTGGGTTGAAATGTTTCCCTAACCTCCAGCTTTTTCTCATCTGACATTTGCTCCCAGGGCAGTCTACCTGCAATTGCTATGAAACTGCTACGCCACTGGAATCCACCTTTTTGTTTCAAATTAAGGTTCCAATTTGATTTAAACAAAATTCTAACACAAATGACCTTATTAAATTGAAACTTCCTGTAATTGAACAATACTCCTTAATTTCTAAGTAAATGAGCATTTTTCCCCCTGGGTTGTTTCTTACTTAGTACACAAAGTAAAAATTAGTCTATAAATAAATGAACATACATGCTTAGTGCTGGGTCATTACCAAATCAGGATATATTGGAGCTACTGTTCATCATTATTCCTACAGGGAAATGGTTGCCTAATATGCTGATATAGGTTAGGAGCTTGTACATTAGGAGATTATTTTATTTTGACTGTTTTAGTTAAATATTTTATAGATACCAAGAAATGGTTTAGTCATCACTCTAGGGTGACTGAAAATTTGCAGTTGGTTTAGGGATTTAATTCTTTTTTCTTATTTATTCTACAAAATAAGTAAAATGTCTTAGATGTACATGAATTTTAATAATAATTAAAGTACATAATAAAGTACTGTTCATTGTTCATGTTATCCAGGATACTAAGGCATTGCAACAGATGAGGGAAGAATTTGTGAACAATTGTTTTGCATTTAAGTGTCCAATAAATGATAGTACAGTAAAGCTTTAGAAAGAGCACAGAACAGTTTTTAAAAATAAATGTCAATGTTTTCAGTCTCCAAAGGAGATTTTGAAGTGAAGGGAAAAAAAAGTCCATCCAAATGCCCTTTCAAAATGTAATGATTATTCATGTCCAAATCGGTGATTGAGGTCCATGTACTATTTCCATCTATGGTAGAAATCTCCACACTCCTCCTCCTTTCCCCTCCATCCCAGTGCCAGTATACACTTCTCTCATTATGGAGTTTATATTTACTTATTTCATATTGCACCTTGCATGTTTAGATACAGTATTGGAATGTATTTGAATGATGCATTACAGTTCTTTATTCTTTCTATAAATCCTAAACCTTTGTGTAATTATTCATTTTTTAATATCAGAAATGGAACATTTTCTTCATTGTGTATGTGGAAAAAGATTACCTTTGTGACTGTAAGCTATGGCTTTTTCTGTGTGGCTCATTCACAGTGCTAGATTATGACATGCTGAGACCCTACACTATGTCCATCTTAAGAGGCCCCATATGAAAAAAAGTATCCAACGTATGTATATTTTTGTCATATTAGAATGAAAATGTCCATATTTAGAGAGTCATTTCCCCATACCTCCTATATTTCCTTTTTCTTTACCAACTGATTATTATAGAACTTGATATCGAGTAAGTTTTTTTCCCCTTATTTAGAGGCCCCTCAAATTCTGAGGCCCTAAACTGTAGTTTAAGTAGTTTAAGCCTAAATCCAGCACTGCTCATTCTCTTTTCTATCAGTGACATTGTAAGAGACGTGAGCGGAGAAAAATGGGGTATTCTTTAGAATACTCCAACACCAACATCCCCTTTTTAGACACAAGGATCAGTACCCAGAAGGGTAAAATACAGACCACAGTATACAAGAAACCCACAGACCAACATACATATCTGCACAGAACCAGCAATCACCCGAAACACACCAAAAAAGCAGTGATATACAGCCAAGCCCTCAGATACCACCGCATCTGTACTGAAGAGAACACCCGGGATTGCCACCTCACCAATCTTAAAAAGGCTTTCACCCAGCAAGGACACTCCTCCAGAGAGGTAGATCGCACGTTTGAAAGAGCCACCTGGATACCACGTGAAGAACTGCTGCAGTACAGAAGAAAAACACCCACAAATCGCACACCGCTGCTTATGACATATCACCCCTCCCTTGAACCTGTAC
>NW_005843081.1:39084-52753 GCF_000455745.1 Alligator sinensis
TTTACTTTTCATTCCATCCAGGAAGAGCACACAGCAACTGCTGCAGCTTCCTGAGCCTGACGAAGGGTTTTTGAACCCGAAAGCTTGCTTAATAACTATTCTCCAACCATTTGGGTTGGTCTAATAAAAGATATCAAATTCACCCAAGGAACCTTGTCTGCGGGTATTCAATTCTGTATTTTAGAAAGCATATTGCTTTAAATCAAAACAAGAGAAGGTTAAATAACTTGAATGGTCTGAGATGCATGAGTCCATGTAGGCTGTTGAAACTCACAGCTTTTGTTTGCATGCACTTTTCATGAGAATATGAAGGTTCATGAACATTTTTATTTCTTCCTCCTTGGCCATAGGGTCATCTCCCTCCCATGCCCATTCTTTTCTTCTCTCGTTGAAAAGTGCATTGTAATGCTAGACAAGGTTCTTTGGGTGAAGCTGATATATTTTATTAGACCAACTTAAATAGTTGGAAAAAAAATTTAAGGTGAACTTTCGGGTTTAAAAACCCTTTGTCAGGCTGAGGAAGCATCCGCAGTTGGTGTGTGCTTTTCCTGGATGGAATGAATAGTAAAGAGGCCAGAGGCTGGTATGCATGCAAGACAGACAGTCAGTGGAGATGTAAATTGAGGAGTCAGTGGGTGAGAGATGGTCTGGGTCTGGGTTGCGGGGGAGAGGAGAAAAGGGGGATGAATGTAGTGGTTGAATAGTGGAGAGGTACCTGGAGGGTCAGATGTTAGGCAGGGTATAATGTGTCATACATCCAATGCCTATATTTAGTCCATGAATAGAAAAAGAAAGCTGTGATATACAGCCAAGCCTTCAGATACCACCGAATTTGCACTGAAGAGAACACCCGGGATTGCCATCTCACCAATCTGAAAAAGGCTTTCACCCAACAAGGATACTCCTCCAGAGAGATACATCACATGTTTGAAAGAGCCACCTGGATACCACGTGAAGAATTGCTGCAGTACAGAAGAAAACCCCCACAAATTGCACACCGCTGGTTATGACATATCACCTCTCTCTCAAACCCATATGGAAAATCCTCAAACAGTTGCAACCCATACTAGAAAGAGACCCTATTCTTAAAGAGATCTTCCCAGAGCCACCCATCCTAGCCTTCAAATAAGTACCGGATCTTGCTAACCTCATCACCAGAAGCAAACTTCCTCAGGCCTAGAACACACCGAATGGATCCAGACTGTGCCAGGACAAGAAATGCAAAACCTGCTAACACATCTCTACCACCCCCACTATTACTACACCCCACAACAGAGCCATCAGCATCCCAGGATCTTACAGCTGCACCTCCAGAAATGTAATATATCTCATCCAATGCACCAAATGCCCTGATGGGAAATATGTAGGAGAGACCAAACAACAACTGCGCACCAGAATGAACGCACACTGGAAATCTATCAAAGACAGAAATACCCAATTACCTGAGGGGGCACACTTCTCACAAGAAAACCACTCTCTCTCCAGTCACTCAGTCCTGATCCTCAAAGGAAACTTACACAACACTTCCCAGAGACGAGCCTATGAACTCCACTTCATCAACCTCCTGGATACTAAAAATCATGGACTAAATATAGACATTGGATTTATGACATATTATAACCTGCCTGACATCTGACTTTCCAGATATTTCATCCCCATTCTCTCCCCCCCACCCAGCCTGTCTCTCACCCATTGACTCCTCAATCTACATCTCTACTGACTGTCTGTCTTGTATGCATACTAGCCTCTGGCTTCTTTACTTTTCATTCCATCCAGGAAGAGCACACACCAACTGCTGAAACTTCCTTAGCCTGAGAAGGGTTTTTAAACCCAAAAGCTTGTTAAAATTTTTTTCCCCCAACTATTTGAGTTGGTCTAATAAAAGATATCAGATTCACCCAAAGGACCTTGTCTGCCTATGTCCTTAGACCAACATGGCTACAACCTACACCCCTGGTAATGCTAGAAACTTTTGTCAGGGAGAGTACTCACTTTTTTTTCTTTATTTGAAATTGAATATAATGCATTATGAAAGGCATTCAGCTGGTATCACCAAAATCTGAAGCCCACAAAATAAATAGCAGCGTGCTTCCCTTGCACCACTCTGCTTTGCTCTCCCTCAAAATCCAACTTCTATCTGGAATTTCTACTGAGGGAAAAGTTCATCTTCAGCATTGCATCTGGCAGTTGATCAGTAGAAGTACTGACAAGTTGCTTGACAGGCTTGGGTTCCTGAGCCTCTCTCCCTCAGGGATGGAACCAGTTTAACCCCTCAAGGACTGGATTGCCTTCCATTTTCGCCCAGCCATATTAACAGGCCCCACTGTATTTGTCACCTTCCAGTGCTTTTCCTCTACAGACCTACGAATAGTTGAATGGAGTTATGCCAACAGAGCTTCTGCCTTGCAATATGTATTCATGAGTCCATAGACACCAAGCACTCTGATTATAGAGTATAAAAAAAAAGCTATTTCTTCAAAGCTAAAATTATTTTTTCTTCCAAGCTTCAGTAAATTCAATTCAGTCAAAAACTCCATTTCTAGACTGAGAGAAAGAGAGAATCCGGTTAATGCAATTTCTGTGCCTATATTTTAGAAACCCTTCTCCAGGTGCAACACACAAGCTGTTTAACTCCTTTTTTCTTGAGCTCAAGACTCTTTGACAAATAGGCTTAGGCCTGGAAAAGGTAGCCTGGATGGACCCACCCAGAGACATATCCAAATAAAGAACCCATAATTTATCATTATTTTGGGGTTTTTTTGGTTGATTCTTTCACCTACAGCTTCTTTAATTTAATCTCATGCTATTAGGAAAAGATCAAACAGCTGAAGATAAAGTCATGATATTTATAAAAGAGCAATTTGGTATAACTCCCTCATTCTCTACAATATCTTCTCGTACAATGCCTGTCAATACTGGTTCATAGCACTATGCTGAACAGGTCCTTATTTTCAGCGGTAGAACAGCAGGAAAAAGCCTAACAAATTACTTAGAGCTATAGTTATATTTATCATGTGGGCAAGTACTACTCCTATGACTCTTCTGTGTGCACGGCAGGAATGTGATCCTTCATTAGAAGGGCTTTTTCTGATTTAATGTGTTCATCCATAATTGATCCATGGACTAAGAATATGAGTGGATGGGACTTCTTTGGTTATGGGTATGGGCAAACTGTCATCTAATCCCATTTCATAACCTAGTTAAGCTCCATCTTAAAACTAGCTAGGGTTTTTTCTTCCATATGTTGGTTGGAAACCTCTTTCAGAATCCCATTGCTCAGATAGTTATACTCTTTTTACTCATTTCCAGCATAAATTTATTCATGGTCAGTTTAGCTCTGTTCTTGTTCCAACATTTTTTAGCTAAGATATTTCTTTTCCCAACCTGGTGTATAACCCCAATAAATTTACAGAGAGTAGTCATATTTCCCTTTAGTTCTTGTGTTACTTGGCTAAACAGGACAACCTCTTTTAGCCTCTTCTCTTCAGAGGATCACTATCCCCTTGATCATCCTAGTACCCTTCCTGAAGGTCCAGTTTGAGATCATCTTTCTTGAACATGAACAACCATAGTAATATGAACGCGGTCTTAGCAATGCCTTGTACAATTACATTAATACTTCCATTTTTTTACCTTGATTGATAAGATTAAAGAGGTTTTAACACCTGCATCACAGGGGTGGCTCATAGTTATCTTCTGATTAGGGTGATCATATGGGTCAATGTGAAATCTAGGACACTGCCTGTCTCCTGCCCCTGCTCTGCTGCTGCAGTATTACTGGTACTACTATACAGGCAGCTAAGGAGTTGATAGCCCATTAATGACCCATTATTTTCTTCACAGGTGTTAGTCCCCTTTTTAATGGTCATTACTTTAATCAAACAAACTTTTTAGGACAATTTTGCTGTCTGCTAGGGCTTCCTATTTCACAGCTCCTGCTGTTCCACCTCCCTGCCCCACACCCGGGATGCTCATTTTAATTTTCCCCAGCGGGCTGGGACCAGTTTCCAAAATCCAAGTGGGGATGTAGCCTCTGAAATCCAGACTGTCCTGGCTAATCCAGAATGCATGGTCACCCTTCTTCTGATTGAATCCTAGGTCCTTTTCCTCTTCAGTAATCTCCAACTGTGGACGTTTCAGTTCATAAAATAAATTATTTATAGTCCTTAAATGCATAACCTTGCATTTTGTACTATTAAATTTTTTTCCACATTTCTACAACTCTCATCTCCCTGCTCGATATTCTTGTCCTTCTCTGTATGCCATGTAAATTTGTGCCATCATATGTTGCATTGGCTCTCCTACTTTTTGTGCCCAGGTAACTTATTTTTTATGCAGTATTGCATAAAACTGGTTAAAGAATAGTCTCCGAGGAGCTGCACTGCATGCCTTCCCTTTCAACACTACCCATTACCATTTACCCTTTTGCTGTTCTGTACACACCTTGCAATTCTTGGATTACTCTTTATTTAAATCAATCTGACTAAATTAATAATGTTTTCATGTGGCACAGTATCAAGCATTTTTCTGACATCCAGAGAGATGAAATGTAATGCATTTCCTTTGTCTAGAACAGGGGTTCCCAAACTGTTATGCGTACCCCTAGGGATATGCAAGACACCTTGAGGGTGAGGGGTATGTAGGAGAAATTGTATAATGGGAGATTTAATTTCCATTGTAACTGGCATTCAAGGGGTTAAAATATAAAATGTATGCTGGTAAGACACTGATTTTTTGCAGGTCAGTCTTTTTTCCCCTGTTCCTTGTGCTTATTCCTAATATCATCTTTGAGGTGGTTATTTTGAAGTCCTTCCCTAGAATGTTTTTCTTGCTTGTCTGTGATATAATTCCAGATATTTTTTGTGCCTTTGACTTAAAGAAAGTCCATGCCACTTCTACATTCAAGTCCTTTACTTTCTCAGTCCAGCTAATTTCAATATACAGTACCCAACATTTTTCAGTCTGCCCTTTTGAAATGAATCTTTCTACTATAGATTCCAGGAATATCCAAGCACTACCATTACTGGTAGCATTTGATTTCCAACTATATTTGGAAAGTTTAGCATGCCATAATGACAAGATTTATATCATATCCAAACCCATGAACGACTTCAGGGTACCTGTAGATGTGCCAGGAGTTCTGCTCTGACATGTAACTATGGTGTGTTTGAACAGACTCAGTTAACTGAGTCTGCTGGAGCATGCCAATTAGCATGCTACAGCCAGCCTTCATGTATTGTGTATTGGCATCCCTGCACTTCAAAATGGCGATGGGAGCACTTTAACCAAAGCTTATTGAACAAACTTAGGTAAAATGCCTGTCGCCATTTTGAAGCATGGGGAAGCTGATACATGAGATGCAGCAGGTGCTTTAATGAGAGTGGCTCTGAGAGCCACTCTAATTTAAAGTGCCCCCCAGAGTATGTGTAAAAATGCCCTTAGAGAGTTCCAGCACTACTCCAGTAAAAACCTTTTACCTTCTTTCTTAAAATATTTTCTTGTTTTTTTCCATTGCTTCCAAAAGCTAAGGTTAAAAAAGAACAAGGTTACTATACATTATTAAGAATTATTTTTATAGTGTGGAAGAAATTGTTTTTAAAGCCTTTTGCCTAATCCTAATCAAATGACAGCATCTCTTTATTTCAAGATGATGTATCATTACACTAGAATAAATTATATCTGTAACCCGGGTGGCAGCCCAATAGTTGCCACCCCTGCCCAATATCAGGGATGGTATGATGAGTGGGGCAGGCTTCCAGCCAGCACCAATTTACTTTCCAGCCAGCCCCTGCTCCCCACAGAGCAGCCCGTGGTCCCAAGAAGGTCTAACACTTAACTGTTTTAACTATTTACACTTTATCTACAAAACAGGAATAACAGGAAAGGTTATTTACAAGTGAACTTAAATGGCATAGCCAGAATCACAAAACAAACCAGAATGCATTAGTCAACCCTTGACTCAAGAACCACAGGTAGGGTAACTGGCAGCTTTCAACCACTGCTGAGGTGCTACCACAGGGAAGCAAGGTGGTCACTCCCAGCAGCTCCAACAGGCTTCCCAATAAGCGACCGACTGCAACAGGTTAAGCTCTTAGGGTCTTCAACAATCAAATTGTATCAAACCCCAACCCTGCAAAGAGGCTGAAGGGTGACCCTCTGTGGCAAGGAAAAGGGCAAGCAACAAGCAACAGAGTAGGCTCCTGCAGCAATCAGCATGACCCAAGCACAAAGCTCAGGGACTCCATCTGATGACAATCAGCTGCAGAATAAGGGACAGGATGGAGTCCCCTCTGGGGCAGTCAGTGGCAGAGGGTCAGCAGCACAGGCAGCTCCCAGGGGTCGTTGCTCTAAACCCCTGGTCCAGATGACTGGCCAGGCGCCCCACACGCCTCGCAGCTCTCCAGTCCTGCTCCGAGCGCCGACCTGTGCCCCGAGCTCCCAGGGACCCTTATCCTGGTGCTCTGCTGCTCCTCAGGATCCTAGTGCCTTGCCTGCTGGTGTCCTGCTTCCCCAGGGAAGGTAAGGGGTTTCCTCAACTCACTGGCCCAGCTCCCTGCTCCAGATAAGGATGCTGCTTGCATTCCTGGCCTCTGCTTCTTCTCTGCAGTGGAGTGGGGGGCCGACTGCCACCCCTAGCCTCTGGGACACCTGGCACATCCAGCACACTGCAATGGGGCCTTGGGACACCAGCTTTCTGCCTCAAGCCCTGGCTGCTGCTGCTCCCTCTCTGCTGCAGGGCTGGAGGCACAGCTGACTGCCACTGCCTTCTTCTCCCAGGACTTTAAGGCTCTTCAGAGGGGTCTCTCTGCTCCCTCTGCTGGGTTAGCTCACCCCAGCTCTTCTTAGGCCCCCTGCATCGTTCCCCGAAGTCACTGTCAGCAGTCCCATACCAGCTCGGCTGTTGCTTTCATCTCCTCCAGCAGTCCCACCCTGGCTTGCAAACCGGCCAACCAGGGCTCAGGGCAGTGGGCCCCCGACCCTGGCCACCCCCCTTCCATGCTAATGAGGGGATTGAAAACCCTTCTTTCCATTGGCTTCTCCTTTCCCACTGGGCAGGGCTCCCTGGCTGCACCCTTGTGGTCGCTCAGAGTTTACTGGCGCTGTTTCTAGCCCAGGGTAAGTGTCTCAAGCCAATCTGGCGAGCCCACATTGGCAGTCTGTTACGTATCATTGTTCAGAGTAGAAACTGTTCTGAAGGGAAATCAGATATTATTAAGTGAGCAAGGGAAGGCTAGGAAAGAAACTGAATGGAAGGAAACTGAAATATGAAGTAATATGGTTTAGGTATTAAATTTAACATTCAAACAATGGTTGATATAGAAAGAGATTTCTAACAAGTCATTTGTTTAAACTTGTTCAAAACTATATGAAAAATACTATTATATTGCAGACCTGTTTGTCAGGATACAATAGATCAAAATATATTTGTAGAATAGAAAGATGATATAGTTACTAGAAATTAATGCTGTTCAAGAACTAATATTTTTCTATAGCAAATTTTTGCTAATTATCACTAGCAATATTCATCTGTTTAAAAATGAGTAATTTTTATTAAATTTAAACATAATTAGTCAAAATTTGCCCTGATGCAACAGAGAGAAGAATTTGGCCATAGGGGCATGCAACATACCAGATATATTTTTTGCTAATGTTTGCAACACTGACACACAATACATTTCTGCAGTAGTGAATGTACTTCTCCATAATTAAGCTGATTCATAAACCAATTATGCACAAATAGAGGAGGTTTGCTTAATGCAATTTCAAGTTTTGCTTAGGACAGGAACATAACAAAATTAAATGTCTTGGTACTATTTTGAGAGCAATTAATCTTGAACAGACTGTAACAGAACAGATACTTATCCAGCAATTTAAATATCATATTTCTTATCTTCTTTGAGGTCATGTCTTCCTTGTTAGATCTTGATGAGATTATGAAATAGTTTTTCAGGGGGTGTATGCACAGAGTTGGATCTGTTCTTCTTATGATGATTACTTAAAATGTCTTAGAAAACTTGCTACAGTGCTTACCAGTGGTCGCTGAATGTAGAAATATGTGGCTTTTAAGTATGTGCAGAGTCCATTAATGTATGCAACTTGTGCTTCTAGGATTATTTATCAAGTAGACTGGCCTAGGGAAGATGGTCCAGGTTAACTATTGGTTTATGAACCTTTTGTTCTGCTCATGATGCAAGGGGCCAATTTGTTTACAAATACTCAGCAAAGAATTTGCTCTTGCCGGAGAACTGTGTGTAGCACAAGTATACTTTGCTTGGGCTTGATGCCTTTCTTCCCAGTTCATATATCTGGCATAAGGGGCAAGGAAGTTATGTGGCAATGCAGAACTCTGCCAACCTTCCACTTGTACCATGTTGGACTACAGCCCAACACAACATAGACTACCCAAATACTTGATCAAAGTGCATCGCATCCAAGCCTAAATCAAGGATCCGCAAGAAGCTTACTTATGCATCTCTCACTGCCCTCTGCCCATTTCCGTACTGTCAGGGCAATGTCAGAGGACAGAATCCAGACCTATTTGGATTTTTTTGGTTAGACTTTTAAATAGAAAGTACTAGCACCAAGGAAATGCGTCCTGTTTTATATGCCACTGTTCTCCATTTCAGCACCGTTCTGCAATGGGATGATGAGATTTGATGAACAAGGAAGGGAGTCATCTGTTCAACTTCAGAGAATGTAATCAGATCTTAGGTATCATTGTAAAAATCAGAGGTGTGCTGAACCATCAAAGTTTTTGATTGTAGCTGTGTCTTCTCCATACTCATCCTAACCACTTGACTAAACTTCAGAATCACTTTTCCTATAAGCAGATGGAAAATGGAGCTTTAGGTCTCAACCAGGCAATGTTAAGTAAACAGTATTTCACTGTGTGAGACTATATTCAATTATTAATTTTTTTGTATAATGCTATGCTTAAGATGTGACTGTCCTGTCTATAGAAGCCTCTAAGTTCTTGTGTGAAACACTGAAAATATTCTAAAATATTGTGGTATATAAAAGAGAAGGTCACTAAGCAACCACAGAGCCAATTAAAGGATATTAAGATGGAAAATGATACTTTAAATGGACATATCAAATGCTTGCTGTTGTTGTCAACTTGTGTGCACTTCCTTTTAATACCAGGTTGTCTTGCTGACAGTTAGCTGGGATGAGCATTTTCTCACTGTACTGAGGCATAAGGTTTTCCTGATCACCACCGGTTTATCCTAAGGTTTTGTACTGCTTCTCATCACCTTAGTATCTGAGCATCTTCCATCAACAGCAATAGTTTTGGTGTCTTGGAATCCCTGGCATTTCTCTTTACAAGTTTAAATCTGTTCGAGATTGGGATTTTATTTTTGATTTTTGACTTTTTAAAGAGTAGTAGATCCTTTCATATAAATATTGTGCCTTTTAAAACACATAGACAGATCTTGCCTCTAATCCACTGGTTGGCATGTCAGTCTGCTAAAGGTATTAGTTCTTACAGCTTATACCTGCAAAGGTTTGCTTTTTAGCTCCAGCTATAGGAGCCATGAGTGGATCTAGAATTTTGAAAAGGGGGTGCAGATGGTGAGGTGCATCATCATATATGGTACACCACATATTGTTCTCTAGTTAAAAATTAAACTAGAAGTTTTACTATGCTAGGGGTCTAGGGCCTGGAATTACACGCTAGGGGCTAGGGCTGTATGGAAGCAAAGCAAATGTAACTTCATTGCAATGAGTTAAAAACAATCTGCAGGGCCATGAAATAGAAGCTTCATTACTAGGAGCAGTGAACAACAGCAGAATTGCAGAATAAAGGATAGCTTGATTGGTGGAGCATCAAGACCATTTAAAAGAAAAGAGGGTCATTAACATTTATGGAATAAAGGGTTTAGAAGGGATTAGGGATCAGGTAGATTTTAATGAGCCATGAAGTCAATTGACTTCCTCAGCACTGCCTGACTAGAAATGCTTCTTCCACTGCCAGGCACTTAGTTTTAAACTTTGGGTGGACCAGAAATTAAAGCATAATAGCAGCTCAGGGGTTTGGGTTGTAATAGCAGCTCATGCTTTTAGCTCTAAGCATCCCTTATTCAGTATTCAATATGTCAACTAATGTTGTAGTTATCACAACCAGACTCTGCGCAGATGCACAAAAAGTAAAAAGAGAGTTTCATGCAGATGTCAGTCACAGGCCAGCTTCCTTCCTTATTGTTTTCCAGATATCAACCCTCTAAATAGTGAAAGATCAGGGTAGGATTTGGCCACCTTAACCTAAAGACATGAGGGAAAAACTCTGCATTCCCATCTTAGCGTGTAATTCCAGGTAACATCAAAAAGGATTTTTTTTTAATTTAGCCAGCCAGGTTTCTTTCTTAGGACTCTGGCTGTGACACTCCCATCCAGCATGCATAAGCATATTAAGGGAATAATAGCCTATATCTGACAGGCATTTAATTGCCTGAAATAATGAATCTTTTTTTTATGCTTACAATTCCATTAGTGACTCTAATATAGATGTCAAAATCACACAGTCCAAAGCTTTTCTGAATAGATAATTCTAAAGCTACAGCAATATCACTTTTTGTATGACAAAGATAGCATCCATTTGTAGAATGCGGTTCTTTCTATTTTCTTATGCTTTTGTTGCAATTCTCTTTGTAACTAGGTCAAACAGTTTGCAGTGTGACTGGGAAGATGAGCTAAAAGCTATAAAATGTAGCTGTCAATGGAAGGCACTTTTCCCTTGTTCTCAGGTGAATTAGTCATTTTAAGAAGCAAACAGGCTTGGCAGATCAAAAAGCTGCTGCATATGTCTTCATTTAAAACAGAGTCTCTGGAAAAATCAGTAGATAGAAAAGAAGAGATATCTGAGCCTGAAGGCATATTTCTGTAAACAGGATTTATTTAAGATTTTTAATTATACAAGATATATACAATGTAATAATCCTTGGCAGATAAATTGGTCATAGAAGCTTGATTCTGCTACCGACATTCACTTCATGTGGATTACTTAAAGCTAAATTAATCCCCCAACACTGTTTTAATTTGTGCTTATTCATAGAGACACAAGGCTTTATGATTCAGTTTTTCAGTCATCTGTCTATAGTTTATGGTACAATCATTACAAAATGCAAATTGAAATAATATTCAGAACACAAACAACTGAAATAAGCATCCCAAATGCTGATCATCCTAATTGAATTATTGCCTCTCTGGGTCATTCTAGGCAGCTTTTCCTTGCCATTCTGGTGTAACATGATTGTAGATTGTATTAAGGTATGAGATAGCTTTGGGCATTGCAAAATGATATTTCTCTAGCATATCAAAATTTTGGCTCTATTACCTCATTCCATAGGGACTCATAGATTTCCTTTTGTGGAATTTCTTCCATTAAATTCTACCTTCAGTTCTATGGAAATGTAAGTGGAGGAAGCCCTCAGGCACAGTGGAAACCAGAGAGTTTATTTAATTCTCCTCTGAATTGCACTAGTAGTATGTTGACCAAACACAACCTGGTCCTAATCTGGAGCACTATGAGAACTTGGTTACACTGCTTCCAGTACCCAAGTTAGTGTAGAGAGGTTGAGTATTTTTCATAGCGCTCTGCTGTCTGTGTAGAAATGAACTCAGATGGTACGTGCAAGTATGAGGAAGGGTTGGGTAAAGGACTCAGAGGGTATATCTACATTGCTGTTTGGGGCTCAAATCACATTCAGCTTTCTTATGCATCTCTGTTGTACCTGCTAGCCTATTCTAAAGCCCACCACACTGTGCAGCTTATGTGAAGCAGAGACTTTCTAGGATTCAGTCAATTTGCTTCTCTGGGGCTTGCCTCTGCTTACAGGCAGTAGAGAAAGGAAGCAGAGTGCAAAAGTGTTAGAAGTTAGGAACAGAGAATTGTGGGGTGCTGCTGGCAAACTTTCTGTTGCCAAAGCTTGCATCCCTCGGTAAGTTCCTAATGCAACGAAGAAATGGGCAAGCTAGGAGGTAAGCAGCAGAAGGGTTGATTTCATACCTAGAAGTGTGGAAGAGTTTCCTGGGTTAGGCTGAGCTGTCACTGGGGGAACTGAGGTAAGAGGTTTAGTCTATAGATCATTGACTAATAACAGGCTTTGTGGTATTTCTTCCACCATGGTACCTGCACACAGACCAGACCAGGTTGCACACAGATGACAGACCAGACTGGTCCTTAGACCAGCCAGTATTTGTCTGGCTGTATGAGGTCAGAATACTAGTGTAATCAACCTAATGATCACTTAAAAACCCCCACGTACTTTATATGATGAAATTAGCAAGCAGGTGGAAAGGCTTGTGGCCATACAGTATCCCAAAGCGATCATTGCTCAGAGCATTATGGCTAATGCTGTGCAAGCATCAGAAGTCTGCTCTCTGATTTGTGGGCTCTACTAAAATTCTGCTGAAGCTTCATTATATGAAAAAACCCATATATGGAGGAAAAATACTGAGAGGAGGAAAGGATGGCATGCATTCAATTAATTAGATATATGAACCATGAATTATGGCAGTCATGCTCAAGTGAACAAAGATGGATGCCAAGATTTGTTCTAACCCAGAAGAGGTTCTTTTTATACTGTGGGATGTGAAAAGGTTTCCTCCCACTTATTTAAATTCTTGTTGAAAATCTTACCCACTTCACAGGAATGTTCTGCAGATTAATTAAATAATATTTTTTAAGTACTATGAAGATGAATAGTGCTATCTATGAACTAAGTATTCCTGCGGTCATACTTTATACTGAAATTTACTGCAGTAGACTATTCATTCTCACAATTTGCAACTTTTATTAAAAGTAGTTCACTGTGGACCCATCTACACATGTAATTAGTGCAACAGAATAAACTCTGGTGCAGCCTGTGCTGGTGTTTATTGCTCCCAGGTGCAGTATTTATACATGCACCCAAGACTGCAGCACATTGAGCCAGGATGGTGCAGCCCTGGGTGGCAGGGGACCTGGGATGTCAGTTTGCCAGCCCACAGCTGTTCCGCTCTGCCTGTTCTGCTGTGGAGGGGCTGGCTGCAGCACAAGGGTGCTACAGTTTGGGGCAAGCCAGCAGGCAACCCTGCACTATAGCACCCTTGTACCGCAGTCAGCCCTGGTCACTATCTGTACATGCATTGTGGCAGAGTAAATAATTCTGCTGTAGGATAGTACTTGTGTCTGACAGTACTAACCTACAGTGGTGTTAATTTTTTACTCCAGCCTAATAGCTATGCATGTAGACAGTGATGCTTTACTGTGGAGCTAATTAGGAAACTGCAGTAAGCATCTCGTGTAGATATTACATTATCACCTTACAGTACACTTGGAATAACTAGATTGAGACCAGGAAAATTTCCAGCACTACAACATGACCAGATACTACAAGCTAGTGCAGGTCTTGGAACATTGCATGTCACTGGGTTGCACAGAAGTTACCTCCAGATGGTGATGCTTCCAAAATGAATATTATAACATTATACCATCATAAAAAGTGTTTCTAGAATTGGCTTAAGAAAATGTTTGTTTGCTTGTTTAAAAAAAAATTAATCCCTGCCAAAAAGTGGCCCTTCCTTTTCTAGAAATTGGCAGAATGTCCACAGAATAACTAAGCTAAGTGCTTGTTTTCTGTTCAACTTGCGAGTCAAACAACTAAGTAAAGTCAAGGGCATACTTACA
>NW_005843081.1:52784-58250 GCF_000455745.1 Alligator sinensis
TGCTGAACTAGACCAAAATAAAAAAGTAAAAATAATTGCAATTTTCTTTTCAAATCTCCCAATGGGTGAGATCAAAAAGTGGAATGGTTCTGTGTCAAAACCTGGCTGAAGAAATGACAATCTCTTCCTCTATGTTGAAGGTATAAACACTGATGGAAGAAGTGTGACACAAATATATATACCAAAAAGAATGAGTAGACAATCTTACTAATACTAAGCTCTGAGATCTAGGATACCATGCACATCATCTTCATAAATTAAAATAGGGAGGATGTGTTCACCTTTCCTTTGTAGATGAAGCCATCAAGGTGGTTTTCCAGTGTTGCTATTGTTTGGGGATTTGTCTTAATTGAGTGCTGTGTAATATCTCTTTTCTTGTGTTTGATTTTGATTACGAATTTGATTTTTAGTTTGTCTGTAAAAACAAAGACAGGGAACAATATTTGGAGTAAGTTAATTTATAGCTCAATCAGCAGAGTTACCCAGGGGAAAACTGCAAAACTGCATTAAAGGAAGGAGAGTACTTGATCCAAGAAGTATAATTCTGCCTAAGGACAAAAAAAGAAATGATGCATTGTCTGTGTTTCAAGTACTTTAGAAAGTGCTTTAGGGGGAGATATGTTAGGGAAGAGAAGAGGGGAAATAGCCTCAGAGGCACAGAGGGCAGCACTTGGTGACTATTCCTGTCTTTCCCCTTCTTCATCCTTATATCATAGAGAATCATAGAGCAGTAGGTTTGGAAGGGACCTCCAGAGATCATCTAGTCCAACTCCCTGCCTGAAGCAAGATCCTCCCTATCCCAACCATCTTATACAATCTACAGTCTAAACTCTATTTAAGACTACTGTCAACCCTGACATAACCATGGCAGCCAATGCCTTCTTTTATAAAATGTTGTCAATATATGCTCAAGAGATCCCAGGTAGAGTACCACATCCTCCACTACAGAGAAAGGCAAAAACCCCACAGTCCATACCAATCTGATCACATGGCAAAATTCCTTCCTGCCCCCAAATATGGCCTTGAGTGGAAGGTCAATGTCCTCTAGCTAGGAACCTCCAGGTTTGGTCCCTTAAAACACTCTGACACAGGTAGCAGAAAGAGGGGGTTGGGGCAATCAGGAAACCCCAGAAGCATGGGAAATATCCATAGTAGAACATAGCTATGCCTAAATCATTCCTGACACTTGGCTTTCCAACCTCCTCTTGAACACCTCCAATGATGGAGAATCCACTACTTCCCTAGGCATCCTGTTCCACTGTCTCACTATTTTAACAGCGAAGAAGTTTTTTCTGGATATCCAATCTTAACATAATTTGCTGCAAATTCAAACCATTGGTCTGCATCCTCCTTTTTGCAGCAAGATAGAAAATGTGCTTTCCCCCTTCTTTCTGGCAGCCCTTCAACTATTAGGAGACTTTTATCTTGTCCTCTCTTACGTGCCTTTTCTGCAAGCTCAACATGTCTAGTTCCTTCAGCCTCTCCTCATGACTTGCTTTCCAAGCACTTTATCGTCTTTATTGCCCATGTCTGGACCCTCTCTAATTTCTCCATGTACATTTTAAAATGTGGAGCCCAGAACTGCACTCCAGATGAAGCCTAACTAAGTAGAGGCACTGTCACCTCCTGTGCTATGCACCTAATCTTTCCACTGATGCAGTTTTGGTATGCATTTGCCTTTTATGTGGCTGTATTGCTCTGCAGACTCATATTGAGTCTATGATCTACCAAGACTCCCAAGTCCTTTTCTATAGCACTGCCATCGAGCCAGGTGTCACCCATTTTATATTTGTATTTTTGATTATTTCTCCCAAGGTGTAGTACCTTGCATTTGTCTGCACTGACCTTCATCCTGCTAGCTCTGGCCAAACGTTCCAATCTGTCGAGATCCTTCTGAATTGTGTTTGCATCCTCCAACATGATCACAATCCTTTCCAGTTTCATGATGTCTGCAAACTTGCTCAAAAAGGCTTGTAAGTCAGCATCCAAATTGGTAATAGACATGCTAAACATCATTGGGCCCAGGACAGACACCTGTGGGACTTTACTGGAAACCTTCTGCCATTCTGATGTGGACCATTAATAACTGTGCTTTTCTTGTAGCTATTCCGTCATTATCTATTCACCTTGTAGTAGTTTTATCTAGACCACATTTCTCCAATTTGTTTATGGGAGGGTCATGCAGGACCTTGTCAAAAGCATTGCTGAAATCCAGGTACATTATATCCACAGCATTCTGTTCAGCCACTCAAGTAGTTACTTCATGAAACAAGGATGATCATGTTTGTTTGAAATGATTTATTTTTCATAAATTGATGTAGCTGCTTGTGATCAACCTTTCCTCCTCCAGGTGCTTGCAAATGGCATTCTTTAGGCTCCAGTAACTTCCCAGGTATTGAGATAGCCTAACCAGTCTGTAGTTCCCTAGGTCTTCTTTTTTATCCTCTTTAAAGAGGGGCACTACACTGGCCCTTTTCCAGTCCTCTGGTACCTGGTTTGTCTTCCACAACTTCCTGAAGATCATTGCCAAGGACTCTGAAATGTCCTCTGCCAGTTCCTTCAGGACCCTGGGATGAGGTTCATCTTGTCCTACTGACTTGAATTCATTCTGACCCAACAAAATATTTCTGATAGTCCCTTTTGTTATCTCTTCCCTCAGATTGCCCTCTTCCTTATCTAGATAATTCTTATTAGGTGTCTGACTGCAGCTTAACATTTTTGTGAAGACTGAGGCAAAGTGGCTGTTTAGTAGATCTGCCTTCTTTGCATCTTCAGTAAGGAGTTTTCCCTGGCTTGTTAACAGAGGACCCACAGCTTCCTTGCTCCTTAATTTCTGTCCAGCATACTTATAGAACCTCTTCTTGTTATCCTTAACCTCCTTTGCCAGGTACAACTCATTCTATATCTTTGCTTTCCTGATTTTGACCTGGTAAATACTTGCTATTTCCTGGTTTGCTTCCTTGGTGACATGCCCATTCTTTCATTGCCTGCATACTTTCCTTTTGTATTTGAGGCATTTTAGAAGATCCTTGTGCAACCATGCTGGTCTGTTCCTGTTCTTGTTTTTCCATTGTGTTGGGGCAGTTTCTTGTTGGACCTCCAATTCTGTGCCCTTTAGAAGCTTCCTGGTGCCTTTATCTTTCAATCTATCCTCCCATGGCACCATTCCTATTAAGTCCTTGAGTCAGATGAAATCCACCTTTTTGAAAACATGCATCCTTATTTTTTGTATTTAATGCTTTCTGTCTCTCAGCATTTGGAATTCTATCATATTGTGATTGCTTCCTCCCAAGCTACCCATTACCTTCACAATCTCTACCTGTTCTTCCCTGTTGGTCAGTACAAGATCAAACACAGATGATCCCCTCATTGTATCCTCCAATTTCTGGAAGAGAAAGTTGTCCTCCACACAAGTTAGGAATTGGCTTAACATTTTATGTTTGGCTGCATTGTTCTTCCAGCAGATGTCCAGAAAATTGGTTTCCCATGAGTACCATCCCATAGCTTTGGGATAGATTTGTCACCTGCTTGAAAATCATGGGGGTCTTAGCCAGTGAAGATTCCAGTCTGTTGCTATTGCTAATTTAATTCAAGATTGGTAGTGAATAACATGGCAGTCACGTTTGATTTTATTCAGGATGCAGGTACTGACTGTGCCTGTATCACTGAGACCTGGCTGGACCATGCTTCTGGGTCTGCCCAGTTGGTCTCTGCTGGGTACTCAGTGAACCACTAGCCTAGGATTCGGGATCTAGGGGACAAAATGGTCTTTAAAGAACATCTGATCTAAGGAAGGTGTCCATTGCCAAACGTATCCAATATGGAAGGCGTCTGCCCTGTGCTTGATGCTGGGGATAGAATGGGGATTCTGTCAGTATGCTGACTGTTCCACTCCACGGCTGATTCCCCAGCTAAGGAAATAGGTTGGTCCATCCACAGAAACTCCTGATCCCAGTGACATCCCAGAATTCTCTGGATGGCATTCCCACTGGCACTGACAGCTGCTCTGTCAATGGCCTGGTTGATTTGCGGAATAGTACACTGATCTTGGTCATAGGCACAATGGCACCTAGGCACCTGCTCTCATTGTGATGGTGGCATCCTGGTGTACAGGGGGAGCTGAGACAGCTGCAGATGGGTATTATGTGGTAAAAGCACAGGTGGCTGTCAACCTGTGGCAAAGTCTACTGATTGCAGTATAGATCCTTCTTTAAAGGCAGAGAGAGGTAGAAGGAGGTAGTTAGCAGTATAAGTCTGAAGTCAGACAGAAGACAGAGTAGATATGCTCCTTCTAGACTAACTAGTGATGTTAGTGGAAAGGCTTTTCTTCTCCACTGTCATTGGATCTACCAAGCACCAGCCAGCAGAACTATGCCAGACAGTGAATGGCCTGATTGATCTGGGCTCCACCCAGAAACTGAGTCTCCTACAGTCCACTGGATGTTTGCTACTTACCTTTTAGGGTCTTGTCACATGGGACACTTAACATGTGTTTTATCTAGATCACAGTAAGCATTAATTACCATGTTGTAATAAAGTTAGAATGTGTACTGAGCAATCACATGATAATATTTACTACAAAGGGTTCTTAAGTGTTACATGCAACATAGCACAGGACTGCACCAGAGTCAGCTCAAGACTCTGGTGCAGCATAGGGACTGGGTCTAACAATTGGCTGATTGTCAATCCCAGCCCCAGCACTGCAATGGAGATGGTTGATTTTGGTTTTCGGTCCCAGCCCTGGCCCTGCACTGAAGCTGATTTTTAATTCTAGCCCCTCGATTGCATTAGAGCAGATTAAGGACTTCAGTGTGGTACCTGGGCTGGGACCAACAAATAGCAAGCTGTGCTGGTATTATTTCCATGGAGCAGTCAGACAATAGATCAGGGGTTGGCAACCCCTGGCACGCGTGCCGAGTGTGGCACGCGAGGCCATTTTGCTTGGCACACCACGGCCAGCCCTGGCTCCGGGTAGCTGCTGTCAGTGACGGAGCCCGGGTTGCTCCCAGCAGGGCTTGCAGCATCCCAGCTAACTGTTGGGAGCAGCCCAGGATCCCAGCTGGTAGCAGCTCCCCAGAGCCGGGGCTGGCTGCAGCTGAGAGGCTCCAAACAGCTGTGCCGGGCTCTGGGCAGCTCTTGCATCAGCTCCGCACTGGTGTGTGCAGGCGTGCCTCAGAGTGGGAGGTGGGGGAGGGGCCTGAGGCAGCACAGCCCCAGTCTCTCCCCTGCTCCTGGCATGGAGGTGATGAGCCCAGCACAGCTTTTTGTAGCCAGCCTGGGCTCTGAGCAGCTGCAGCAAGCAGGAGGCAGAGTGCAAACAGCTGCGCCGGGCTCATCACCTCCATGCTGGGAGTGGGGGAGAGACCGGGGCTGCACTGCCTCAGGCCCCGCCCCCACCACCCGCTCCGAGGTGCGCCTGCACGCACAGGTGTGGAGCTGATGCCGGAGCCCAGCACAGCTGGTTGG
>NW_005843081.1:58291-74303 GCF_000455745.1 Alligator sinensis
GCTTTGGGTGGGGGGCAAAGGGCAGGGGCTTTGGGTGGCGGGCAAGGGGAAGCAGGGATGGTGGGTGGGGGTTTTGGGTTGGGGGCAAGGGCCAGTAGGGCTGGGGGTCAGGGGCTTTGGGTGGGGGCACAAGCAGGGCATCCTGCCATGTACCCCTTGCCCTCATTTTGTTTTTCTGCTGTGCCGGCACTCTGGCACCTTCCAAGGTAGGCATTGTGGTGTTTTTTGGCACTCCGGCCAAAAAATGTTGCCTATCCCTGCAATAGATGAACATGTATTACTTAGTACAGTCTTGGGGTATTTCTCCCCTCAAAATGCCTACATTTGGTACAGTAAGATTGCACTTAGCATGTGTTTTACTGCTTGAATCCACTGACACTTGCATTTTAAGTGTAGTTAAAATGTCCTAAGTGTAACATGTGACAAGGCTCTCAGACCAAATGGCCTATATCTGCCTCAGTTTGGGAACCATCCCTTGTGCTGTAGAGTCAGAGCCTGGGGTTAGAGAAGCTGTGTCTTGTCTAGTTTTCATGACTCAGTTTCAGTTGCTATCACTCACTGGTGCAGAGAACATGCTCATGGGGAAACTTTGAACTCAACCCATGCCTGTCTTGGCTTGTTAAAGCTAGCTGGGAGAGATTTGGGCCATTGTTAGTGGGTGTTATCAGTGGATCCCTTCAGGAACGCAAGGTGCCAGACACTTGTAATTCTGCAATTGACTGGTTCTTACTCAAAAAACCATCCCTTGACACTAACTGTCTAGACAGCTATGGCCCTGTTTCTGTCTTCTCTTTTGTTGGGGAAGGTCACTGAATGTGTGGTCACCTAATAGCTCCAGGTGCATCTGGATATGTCTAGATTCCTGGACCCTTATCAGTCCGACATTCTTCCTGGGTAGAGCATGGAGATTGCACTCATAGCCTTGATTGATGATTTTTGCCTGAAGACCTTTAGGGGAAAGTGTGTCCTGCTGATATTTATTAGGTCTTGGAGTGGCCTTTAATACAGTTGGCCCTGAAACCCTGTTAAATGCTTACATGACCTGGTGGGCATTTAAAGGACCACTCTAAATTGGTTCCATACTCTCTTATCTGGGAGGCCCTAAAGAATGGGGTTGGCTCAGACTTCATTGCTCCCTTCAGACCTTTCCTGTGGGGTCCCCCTGGACTCTAATTTTTTGCTTCCCTGTAAGGTGTGTATACGAGGCTGCTGGTCAAGATAGTGTGGAGATTTGGAGTGAGGTGCCATCAGTATGCTGATGACACCCATCCCCCCCACCCTCATCTGATCTGAGCCCCAATATCTCAGGCTTTTCCAAATGCCTGGTCACAACTGGGGACTGGATATAGGTGAATGCTAAAATATATTGAAGCTAAACCTAGTCAAGACAGAGGTGATGGTGGTGGGCAGGTCCTTTGACTTAGAAAGGTTCGGGGAACCTTGCATGGATGAGATTCAACCTCTCAGTGTCACCCAGGTTCACAGGTACTCCTGGATGCTCTGCTGCACTTGGATCTTTCGGTGGCAGCATTGGTTAGGAGTGAAAGCACAAATGCCATTTGATGAGAAAGAAGTCTGTGTCCCTTGCTTTCAAACTTGGATCTCACCACCATCATCTATGCTTTCATAACCTTAAGGCTAGACTACTGCAACGTGCTCTGTGTGAGCCTGCCTGCCTTCACTAACAATCTTGAAGCTGCAGTTTGTGCAGAATGTGGCAGCCTGCCTTTTGATGGGTGTGATTTTTCCAGGAGCATATAACTTCAGTGCTACAGAGCCTACATATGCTTTCCGGACATGATTCAAGGTGCTGATTTTGGCCTAAAGGCCCTAAATGGTCTGGGCCTTATATACCTGTGGATCTGCCTTTTCCTTTATTCTGTATTGTGATCCCAATATCAGTTGGGAGCAAACTCCTGCAAGTGCCATCAGTGCACCCCTTGCCCCCACCCCCACCTCCCCCAACTTGAGGCCTGCCAGAGCCTGAACATCTTCTAAGACAGGGGTTTTCAACCTTTTTTGACCCCTGGCAGCCGGTCAAGAAGCATGGAGTCCCCTGACCAGTCGATGAGCCATGTGGGGGGGAGGGTGTCTCGGTGGCTGATGGGTGTGTGCGGGGGAGGGGGGTCCTCCATGAATAGCAGCAAAACCAGAAGTACCAGCGGTAAAACTGGAAGTGCCCCCCGTTTCTCAGCACCACTGCTGTGTACCCCCTGGGGCCTTCCCAAGTAACCCCAGGGGCATGCGTACCCCTGGTTGACAATCCCTGTTCTAAGACATTCCCATTTGTGCAGACAGTTAGCAAGCCAGGCTAGGCTATGATACTGTTAAAGAAGCTTTGGGTTCATATTTGTCTCCATTTGGTTTTATGCTCTTCCATTTGCTTTTTATATTGTTTTTCTCTCTCACTACGAGCACCCTAAGACTTTGTTGGAAAGGGCATTTGTGTGTGTGTGTGTGTGTGTGTGTGTGTGTGTGTGTGTGGCCAGGGACTTGGAAAACCATATATATATGGCTGGATATAAATCTAAATAATAACACTAATAAATCTAATAAATTAATGCTCCCTCTTTTGGGTATAGACAGATGTCACAATTTAGTTAGATAAAAAGATATTGCTATGGGCTGATAGGATGTAACCATTACATTTGCAGGATTCTGTAGTGATAAAAGTGTAAAAATACCCCCAAAACCAGTCTGATTTTCTTTCCCTCCCTTTTTAAAGTGGCTAAAATGTATATTGGTCCATTGCCTCTTTCTGTTGCTCTATAAATCTTTCATTGATTCATTCATAATCACAATTATAAATCTTTACTACTTTCTGCATAGTGGATCAGTTCCAGAAAGAGTAAAGAAGGCCTAGCCTGGTAGGTAGAATTCTCTCTTAGGTGATGGGAGATATGGATTTGTATCACTTCAGGCAGACATAGGACCTGAATTTACAGGCCTGTGTAAGTGCTCTGACCATTAAATGGGCATAGCTCCTCCAGATAGGTCTTTTTTTCTTTTTAAGTGTAACTTTAGGTTGGTTTTACAAAGAAGGGGCATGGACACCTACATCCAGGAGAGTGTTCCAGACTATAGATGGACCAATGCGTCTCCCTGCAGCTCTTGAATCTGGTGCAGCATTTAACCTTTTCCTATTGGCTAGGTCTATGTCACTGCCTGATGAGCCTACTGACTGGAGTGTGTAAGTTCTTTTGGATCCCATTCTCAGATGCCTAACCCTCTCCATGCATTGTACAGGGTGTCTAATTCAGGGGTTTGTATTCCACACCTAACACTGATATGCTGTGAGTCCTTAAATGCAGGATCACAGTTAAGTATATACCTAATAGCTTTGCTGAATCAAAGTCTGAATATGGAAGAGATTACATGCTTAAAGGGGCCTAGGCTCTTTGCTTATGAGCCTCTGTTCTGCAATGTTAAGTTAGTTTCTAGACATTGTAAAAATAGGAAAAATCTTATTTACATAATATTTTTTGATGTCCAAGTCCTAAATTCTAAAAGGCTATAAGAAGCCTATGGTTAGGAAGGAAATTCAGCAAACAGAGGAGAACCATAGATATTTAAATTCTGCTCTAGTAATTAGATATTGGATGACATGGCTACTACTGATTATTGACTTTCCTATTCTTCATCCACTCTAAGTGCTCTAAGGATAACACAAAATGTCAGTGCCATGCCTGAAGGTAATTGGAAAATCTAATTTATCTTATGATCTTTCAGAGAAGCTAAAACAATAAATTAGAGAGTATATTTCCTTATGTGGACTATAGCTGGTTGTTCAGTGGCTGTCAATGTTGGTAACATTTGAAACTGATCAATGCAAACAGTAAACGATAAAGGTTGTTAAGTATTTTTTTTCCATAGGGTAATCAAAACTCTGATATATAGCAACTTTGAAAACTAATGGATAAATTGTAACAGCTTTTGTGCTCTACAGATGTGATGGATCTTATCCAGCCTTTCTTAGTTGATTAAAAGAAAAACTAAAAAGAAACAACAAAAACTACCCTGGAAGAAAAACGCTTCTCATATATTTAGTATAAAAATGAAATGGACACCTGAATGAATATGCCTGGAATCCCAATTCAGAGAAACAAATAATATACTTCACTTACACATCATACATTATATTTTGAAGAATCTGGGATGATTTTGAGTATTATATACAAACATTTAATAAATTACTGAAATTCTGCCAATTCTGGGAAAGAACAATTAATACTGTGGTCAGAAACAATATGCATGTAATCCCTACTTCTCCTTATTTATAAATTTATAAATACAACAATTTTAATTTTGCAATGAGAGCTTCTTTTATATTACGCTCTGGAATGTGACCCAGATAACAGAGCATGCATTATTACAATGGGTCAATGTTTTTCTACTAGTTTTTCCTTTCTGTTCTACTCACATTCTTTGAATGTTTTAAATTTCCACATATGATCTTTAGAAAGAAAGCCCAAAGTATTTCAAGTGCTGTTATTATTATGCATCTTGACTGAGATGATAGAGAGCATGCAGAATATACTAAGGTGGTGGGATTGTACCTTTCTAGTTGTACATGTAGTAAATTGTTTTTTTCTTTAAATCCCAAAACATTCAAATAATCAAATGTTCAAAAAAGTCTCACACTAGTTTAATGATTTAATCAAATGTCCATTTTTTAAATTGATCTTCAAAATGTATTTTTAATCAAAATGTTAATTTTGAATGATCTCATTCTTTGAAAATGGAAATTTTCAGTCATCAAAAATCCCACCACACCAAACAAAAGTGTCAGTGACAGGAAAAACCTTGCCATCAAAGATAAAACCAAACTGTTAAATAAAAAAGTATAAAATTACAGGAAATTAAATTTTTAACCAAAATTCTGTTCTTAAACAATTTTTTCACTTAAAAAAAAAAAAAAAGAATTAGCTCTGTCTTGTATAACGTTATACTTAGAGGTTATTCTATGCAATACATAATAAGACTTAAATTTCACTTTCTGGAATTCATCAAACGGTTACAAACTCCTCTGTGACCGTTTTAGCCTGGACATAAGGAAGAAATTCATTACTGTCCGAGCCCCCAAGGTCTGGAAAGGCTGCCACTGGAGGTGGTTCAAGCACCTACCTTGAACGCCTTCAAGAGAAATTTGAATGTCTATCTTGCTGGGATCTATGACCCCTGCTGACTTCCTGCCCTTTGGGCGGGGGGCTGGACTCGATGATCTTCCAAGATCCCTTCCAGCCCTAATGTCTATGAATCTATGAATCTAGGGTAAAGAGGTAGTTAGATGTAATTCTACATCTCCAGTGCATGTAAACAAAGAAAGATTCAGCTTATCAAGTTTTAAAAAATCCTCCACAATCTGGGAAATATAAAGTGTTTTTTATGCATTGTGCTGAAACTTAATTGAGCCTTTAACTCGCAGACATTTTCCAAAGTACCAGCCAATTAAGGATCTGATTTGTGAGCCTGGGCCCCTTTTCCAGTATGAGGAAAGGATCCAAATGGGGATCTACATACAGTGCAGTTTGCCGGATTTTGCTCTGTGCAATTGCCAAAAGCTAAAATGCTCCATGTGTGTTGATCAGGCTTGTGGCAATCAAAACCTTTGCATTCAGCAAACAGATTGGTAAATTCCTTATAGATGCATCTTCTCTTTCTTAAATAGTAAGATGTTGGCTGCTTTTCATTATGGAGGAGATTTCTTTTCCTTCTTTTGACTGAGGTGACACAGAGCATTCAGGAGCTGGGACTATGGCTTTCTAGTTGTACATGTAGCCAATTTTTTTTAACCACAAAAAGTTTTCAAATATCACACAGTTGCCTTTTTAACTAGTTTCCTGAATGAATTTTTTGGGATCTGACAATTTTTTCCCATCAATCTAGTTGTTTTTCATTTTTTATCAAGACTGTACCCTACATAATCTGTCTGATGTTTTAATTGCTTTAAGACATTTTACCAGATAAGCAGCCAAAAATGGTGCTTTCTGAACAGTTAAATCCTCACTCATTCTTGTAAATGTTAAACCAGCTTTATATTGTGTACCCTATCTTTCTTTACTGACAACAGCTTATGAAAGTGCAGCCATTCAGGACCCATTTCTTTCTATCTAGGTGTGACCCATTATCTCTGTTGTGCTGAGCACCCACATGGGAAGCTGGAAGCTTGCTGCCTAGCATGTGGTAGGAAGTATTCATTCAGTACTTTGGAAAATCGGAACAGTAGGTCCTGATCCAAAGACCGTTGAATGGGAGTCATTGATTTCACTGGCCTTTGGATGAGGCTGTAAGAAAGCCACCATTTCTTACCATCTCTCAAATGTACCACCCACTCTGTTTTAAAAGAATATGTTGAACCTTTCTTAAAACTTCTTTGACCCCTGCATTTGTCCTAATGATGAATACATGGAATTAGACAAAATAAGGCCAGTCTACTACAAACAGAAATTTTATCCAAGACTCAAAGTAATCCTTTTGAAGTTAGAAACACAAAGTTATATTTCTCCATGTTAAAACATAGCAACTATGTATTTTTAATCTGTAATCACAGTTGTTTTAGTTTTACTTTTGGAAAGCAAGGGTCTGTTTATTGATGAATCCACAGTGGAATGTAAAGAATTAAAAAAAAAAAAAAGAATCTGAGAATTCACAGTATGCGAGATATGCCAGAAAATAAAGTAATTTATTTAACGTTTGGCTGGCAATTCAGTCTGTAGAAGACAACTAAAGTGATAAAAGAATTATAACATCACAGAATGTTTTTTTAACAGACCTCTGGAAGACCGTCAAGGTTGAAACAAAAAGCATTATACTCTCCCATAACATTCACATATTTGGAACAGAGAAATCCTTTAGATCTTTTTTCCAGCAGAGGATTGTGCTTATTTTCATTTTCTCCCTGGTTTTTAATCTCGTCATATTTACAGATCTGCAGTTTATGCATGCTTTGTCCTGCTTTGGGTCTTAACTTTATCACAGAGGTATATAAAGAAAGACTCTGCCCCTATCTCTTTGCTGTCAAATCTCAAAATATAGACTGTACAAGTGCTATAATTACTTGAAAGGCTACTTTATATTCTAGGATTTGCTTTTTTCTTTCTCTGCCTTTTGAGAGCCATTTATTATAACCTCTGAAGAAGTGAGAAGGTTATTCTTATTTCCTCAAGATGAAAGGCATTCACTCTTAGAACGATATTACTCATGACCACAAATTCCTGAAGTGTCCAGCACTAATAGGCCAATGAAATGCCATTGGGGTTTATGAAAACACATTGTTGGGCATGGGATATAGGGTCACAGTTTCAAGGGGACTTTTGCAGTAATATTTTCTGTCATATATGCTATTTCCAAATTACAGCTTTTTTCAATAAATAATCTCTAGCAGTTACCACTATATGCATGAACTATGTTCTTATAATTCACATCTTGCTCCTTGCAGGAAGTTGAGAGAGAAATAAAATAGTTATTTAGAAGTTGCTTAGTGTAACCAAAATAAATACATTGTGGATATGGTATATAGGGCCTCTACTGGCAATGGGGGAGTAAATGGGAGCCTGTGGGTCTCACTGACCTTACTGCACAGTATTTGTGAATTGTGGAGAAGGAAGTTAGCAAGAATAGGCCTGGCCATTTTGGGTGGCTGACCAGAAAGAAAGGCTAGGGTTGGCTGCTTCTTTATGTGAAGCCTGAGGCATTTTATCAGTTAAATGGGGAAAAGACCTTGTAAGAATGGTGGGGATACACTGAAATTTAGGATGAGTGCTTATACTGCCTGAAAAAGGGCCATGACACCGTTGAGATCTAAACCCAATTCATGGTCTGCTGCTGCTGCAGCTTAATCTTTGACTTAGCTCATGCCATACATTGGCTGGATCTCTGGCTTAGTCTAATATTAAGAATCACATTAAGGAAAAAAGTTGCCTAAACCACTTTCATTCATTGTTCACCTTATTTGACTTTGGAGGGTGTGCCAGTTATCCATGGGTTTTACTCATTTGCACGCCAGTATTAAGAGGCAATCTTAATGATTTTTAGATGTGCTGTGCAAAATGTGGGAAGAAAGGGTGCACCAAGTTTCTAATGTCCTTAACCTTGAAAGAGACTTGAAACACTAGCCATACATGCAAGGGAGGCTCTCCCAAACAGTTATTGTGTCAGTTCAACACAGAAGTGGATTGCTTCCAAGTCTTCAGTTATCAAGATTTTTGGTCTTCTTGGAGGAACCCTTATGAATTTATTCTCCAGGTAGCACCGGTGAATTATAAAATGAGGTGACTTGAAGGATGACTAGACAAGTTTACCATATCTATCTTTGAAAGCCATGGAAGGTCCCAGAGAGCTTATTTATAGTTTCTTAACGGGCAATTAGTACCTGGACTACCAGGGTTAGGACAATCTTGCACTGGAATAGAAGGTCTAAGCTTAATGACAAATAACTGCCTCCTTCACTCTGTTTTCAACCCTTCTGTGGCATTCTACCTTCTAGCATATTCAAACCAAACTGGGACAATGAGGCAGAAACATATCAGTCCCTTTTCAGGAAGATGTTTGATTCAGGGTCTCCAAACATTCTGGGCCTTGGTGCTGTTAAGAGTCACTTAGTAACTGGAGGGTTTCCAAGTGTGCTGGTACCTGAATTGGAATCAATTAGTTCTTTACTGAAAAGGCAGCTCCCTTTCAAAATGTGATGATTACCTCATCATTAGCTTTGAGCTAATGAGTTCCGAGTCAACTAGATCAAGCCCACTGCATGGGTGTGACACAAGCAAATTGGCAGAATTCTCTCACTGTAGAGTCTCAGGAAACAAGCAGCATATGTCTCTCCGTATGGCCTATATCAGTTCCAAAGTATGCCATCTGAACTCCACAGGATCTTCTGACTTTCCAGTTGAAAGTCTTCCAGGAAAACAATTGTTAACGCAACACTTCTTTATCTGAGTACAGGCTGGCTCATAAGAAAGACAATGGCAGCTTTTCAAAACAATAACCTATAAAATTAACTAAAAATGCAAAGGCAGATCTTCAAATATAGTGTAACATAATCCTTGCATCACACAATGAGCACTAATCCTCCCCTGCCAAGATGAGTTTGCAGAAGTGAGCAGGCTTTCAGCAGGTGGATTTTAAGTTTTGGGTCTTTGTCTGAGGATTTTGTTCCGTGTCACTGGATGGTGTCCCCAGGGATGGCCGTGATACCCCTAGGGCTCCTTGACCCTGCCAATCCTGCCCAACAGGTACCCTCTTTCTCTCCTGCCACATCTTGCTGGTAATTTTTGTAGATTGGGAGTCTGCCCTTGAGTTTGTCTGGACACAGTCTGGCTGGACCCCGCTAAACCACGTGGGTTCTTGAATGCCTTTTTGGATCCCGCTCAAAATGGATGCCTCACGGGACACCCTCAGCCTTATGGGATAGATGCATGGCTCCAAAACCCCTTTACCATGCCCCAAGCCTCACGGATGGTATTGACATGGTCTCTTCTGGGCCTTGAGATAGCTCGGCCCCTTGTCCTCACTGGGCTGTCTAGAGCCCTATCTCTGTGCCCCACACTGGCACTCACCCCCTTTTGCTGCACCCTTCTCTGGCGCTGGGATCCCCCCACTGTAGTGGGTCCCCGATGAGGCCTCCTCCTTCCCCAATAGCCTCAGTCCAATCCACTGGTCAAACAGCAACTAAAATCTGAGCCCCTGGCCTATAACATAATATAAGCGGTTCAATATAAGCAGTTCAGGGTATGCTCTGTCCCTTTAAAACATCAAACTTCTCCCAGCACTAAGTGCCTTATAAGCCAGGGTCTCTGGTGAGCTCCTGGAGCCCCTTAATCCTTCGTGGGGCAGAACAAGCAGCCAAGCCTCTCTGGTGAACTCCTTGGCTGCTGACAGAGAACCCAATCTCTATTTCTAGCCCTGGGGTTTGTGTGCGCCCAGGGCCCTGCCTCTTCTGGTCAGCTGACTGGGTACAGGTTCAGGCTAATTTACTCATTAGCCTCTTGCCATAGTAACCTGCAGTGGTGGGCTTCTGTCTAGCTCTTAAGGCCCTCTCTCTAGGCAGTTTCTGGAGCAGGTACCTTAGTGCCCTGTGACGTTCTGTTACATATTATTTTTCAAAGTATTGTTCTATGTCTTTATTGAAAGCCACCTTGAGCCTCTTTTGGGAAGGGTGGCATTTAAACTGAACAAACAAACAAAGAAACAAGCAAACAGAAAGTTTATGTGGACAGCGTACACCAGGCTGAAGAGACTTGATCCTAATTTTTTAATTTAAATGTATAAAAATAGAACTTTGCCCCCCTTTCTCTCAGAAAAAACCTGTGGAATTAGCAGGAACTTTTGCCACCCTTTGCCCTCAAATCTTTTGTATGCTGCAGAATCATAGTAAAAGAGAGTTAGAAGGAATCTCAGAAAGTCATCTAATCCCCTGCTTAAGACAGTCAACCCTGTATAAACTATCCCAGAAAAATATTTTCCTAACCTGATTTTAAAAAACATCCAGGTGAAGGAGATTACCTTGAGAGACAATGGAATCTTTTCCTGTGTTTAATTGTATGTGTAGTTAAAACCAAACTAAACCAAAACAAAAAACTCTTTCTAACATCGAATCCAAGTCTCTCATTGCAGCTTAATCTTATTATTTCTTGTACTGCTCTCTTTGGACACTAAGAACAATTGATCACCATTCTCTTTATAACAACCATTTTTGGATTTAAAGGCTGTTATCCAGGCCCATATCAGTCTTCACATCTCGTCTCTAAAATGTATAATCCCAATTCTTGCAGCTTTTCCTTATGTTATGCACTTTTTTCCTAGTGATTCTTTATCTTGGTTTATGTTGTAAGCTCTCTTGCATGGGGCCTGTCCATTATTCTGAATTTGTTCCAATATCTAGCACAAGGCTTCAAATCCTGGCTGGGACCTCACAACATTACAAGTAATTAATAAAACTAAACAATAAATACTTGCATTATTTCCTCACACTGTAGAGATAGTAGAGATGGCATGATAGGCATAGGGTTTTTAATTATGTATAGTTTATGGAAGTGATTTGAACCAAGTTACTTTAAATATTTTTATTTTTTTATAGATACGTGTGTTGGTTGCTAGTCTCTCTCTCTCTGTCCCTCTCTCTCAATTTTTAAAGTCTGTGTTGAAGGGTCTTCCAATTCCAGGTTGCCAGAAGTTCTCACTTTTAGTATTGTTTATAAGTAAACGTGCTCGTACTTGTTGCGTGGCATAAGCTTAACGCTTATATATCTATTATAGCTATCATTTTTGTAGCAGTTTCCGACAGAGTTACTTCAGAACAAAATTCATGTATGAGTCCTTCATTCCTATATCCTTCCCTTCCCTTCCCCCTCTCCCCATTTTCCTATATCTAGATTGGGGGAATGGCAAATGCTCAGTTGAGTTCTTAACCATGTATTAACCCTCCAAAACATGCTTCCATAGCTGTGCAAGTTATGGGATCTAATCTAAATTTCCCTTCTTGTAGTTAAAACCTGTTATTTCTTATTCTGTTTTCTTCGGGTACTAAGAACAATTGATCATCATCCTGCAGGAATAAGAAACAGCCAGTGGGTGGCCTTATAAGCCTTCATAATTAAAAAGACTGATCTTTAGAAAGTAAAGTGCCCTGTTGCTAGGAGACAGATGTATGCCGTGTATGTGTTTCAGTGTCTTTATAGTAGGTTACTCCTGATCTGTGTGGTTTGGGGTTCTAATATTTTGAGCATTTTGTAAAACTGAAGTGACCTTTAGCATGGAGCTAAATCGTACATGTTTTATTGGAGACAAGCAGAACATCTGAGTTGTGTGTCATAGACCCCATATTGCTCATTAACACGGGCTTGTATTTCATTCTTACCATTGCTGTGAAATATATTGCTATGATGTACACCAGACAAACGAGGTTTTATATGAAATATTATTCTTCTGCAGCAGAGTTGGCTGATTCAATCCAAATGAGCTGACAGATGTTTGTCTTCTGTCTACCTAAAATGGATAGAACTTAAAGTATTCTGACAAGGCATTTAGCATAACACTTAGGTGGAAGGGGAAGCTGTCAAAGAAAGTTTGCTTAGGGCACCAAAAAGCCTATGGGTTTAAATGCCAGGGTCAAGGTGAAGACCATAGTTGTCAGACTAAAAGGATTAAAGCATAGAACACCATGGATTTTTGCAGGTGTGTTAACCTTTGTACTTCTTAAACTCAAAATGTTGGTTTGGCCCTTAGCAGAATTTTTATATTTTACAAAAAGTTGTATGAAAGAAAAGAAATGTCAAGCGTATCAATTTTTTGCCAATGACCTGCGAATCATTTCTTTTTGTCATTCTCAAAGTAACATGAAGGTTATACATTACCATACTTGGGAAAGGAGGACAATGCATTCAGATTTTACATGTAGAGGGAAAAAAAGTTGAATATGCAGATTAAAAGTAGAATTTAAAATTTACCTCTTGTACACTAAGATGGGATGAATTTTAAGAATGTTGACAGAGCTTTGAAAATATTTCCAAGTGCATAAATAATTTTCCCGTTTTTGCCATCGTTCAAAAGTGTTGTAGGTGCTCTTTACAAAAAGAGGGAAGGTGAACCCACACACTGGATAAATTATGATCTACATCAGAGATTCTAAACCAGGGTGCTATGGCATACTATGAGATCCTTTAAAGGGTGTTGCAGGATGCTGTTCAATATTAGCACTGTTAGGTGTGCAAACACCTTCATGTGATGCACAAGATAAACCTATATATTTAAATTAAAATCTATTATGTTAAAAAAAAAGAATTCAGAAACCTGTTGTGGTCTTTCTGTTTTCCTTGCAACAGAAAAATCCCTCTATTTTTTTCAGTAGTAAAAAAAGAGTGGAAGTGAAGTGGTGGCATTTCCTGAAGGGTGCCTTGAGTCTGACAATGAATGCCGTGAGAATAAAAAAGGTTGAGAACCAATGATCTACATTTATAGAATAAATATGAGAACAATTAGTAAACAGAAATATGGATAGGATCATAAAGAAGTAGGGATGAAAGGGACCTTAGGATGTCATCTCATCCAACTCCCTGCTCAAAGCAGGATCATCAGTTTCTAAACCATTCAAGGCAATAAATAGTTTGTCTAACATGGTGTTAAAAACTTAAGAGTGCTGAGGATTCAACAACCTCCCTAGATAATCTGTTCCAATGCTTAACCACCTGCAGGATAAGAAATGTCTTCCTAATATCCAACCTCAATTCTCTTGTTACAATTTTAAGACCATTATTTCTTCTCCTCTCCCCTACATCCAAAGAGAATTTTCTGTTACCACCATTTTTATAACCACTCTTCATGCATTGTAAGAGTATCATTAAATTCCCCCTCAGCCTTCTTTTTTTCAGAGGAAATAACCCTCAATACAATTAATTGATAATCTTGGCATGCATATAAGAGCACTCGGGGAGTGTACATACTGGAGAATGTGGCCCTTTTAAGCAAAGTATGTCCAACTCACATATGAGTATGAGCAGGTGCTACTCCACTAAACCTGATTAAGCAGGTGGAACCTGAATCTAAAACAGGAGAAGCAGCAGGATTGTTAGAGGTTTGCAGGTACTCCCCAGGACCTTGTAAGCATTGACAAGAGGTCCCTGGAAGAGGCAGGCAGGGGATTTGGTGGGAACTTGGAGTTTTTGTAAGAGGTCCACAGGTATAACCTGCTTTCTTAGTGAGAGCTTGGGCTGGAGGAAGATGATTTCCCTCTACTGAGGCACTGCTGGGAAGGTCTAGAGTGGCTGGCTGATGCAAGAAACTGAAGTTGTACTTTGAGGTGTCAGGGAATACTAAAAGTGGGACATCTATATTGATGTACTGTATTTAGTAGTTTAAGGACACCAACTCAGATCTGTAAAAGGACTGAAAAAGAATGTAGTCTAAGCACACAAACTGCAGCACCTTTCTCTCACCCATCCCCTACAGTCAGTGCTTTCTTCCTCTGCCCCCAAGCCCTTGAGGGGTTTTGGATCAGTAAAATTCCTTAGGTGGCTGTGTTGTAAACTGCCATCTTGTCAAGTCTGTGAAGCTTGGTGGTTATCTCATGCCCAAACCTCTTTGGGATCCACAAGCCAAGTGTTTCTCAGTCTTCTAAGGTAGGTGTACTCAGAATATCCCTAACACACTAGCAGCATACAGTGCAGTGCAAAACACCAGTCACAGCCCATTTCATCATAGGGCACAAGCAAGAAAGCAGTAAATTCTGTAGCCTACTAGTCAGTGTATTTACTTAGGAGGAAGAAGGTCCTGGGCTCCAGATCCTGCTGTCAGGATTATTTGTGTGTGTGTGTGTGTGTGTGTGTGTGTGTGTGTGTGTGTGTGTGTGTGAGATCTAATGACTGCCTAAGGTAAAACACATAGGCTGTCTTGGGAGCAGGAGTTGAAAACCCAGGGCTGCTTTTCAGTTAAGTGCCCTAACCACCAGTCATATTCCCTATTTTTGGCCTCAGGGGTATTGAATTCTTTTCTGCACAATCCCATAACTCAGCAATTAGGACACTCTCTTAAGAGGCAGGAGATGTAGGCAAAATACAGAAGTAGCTGAGGAGGGCACTGAACTCAATCGCCCCTTCCTGAGTGACTACACTTACCTCTAGGCTAGTAATATAATATGGTAGGTAATGGCAGGACCGACCCTAGTGGGGGAGGGGTGCAAATCAGGGCAACAGCCCCGGGCCCTGTGCTTTGGGAGGCCCTGCGGTCAATGCCATATAGGCAGCCACCATGAATCACCACTGCCAAGCGCTGCCAGTTCCAGCTGCTCACCACCCCCCCAACCCCAACTCTGCCAGTTCTGGCCACTTACCCTGGGCCTCGCACCCACTAGAGACGACTCTGGCCAATGGCATTCCATTCCATCCTGCCCCCCACACTTTAAGGAGAAGAGCAAACTAGTCATTTTTACTGAAAAGTTAACTTGGTTACTCAAGCTCAGCAGGATTTTAGGTTGCAAGGCCCAGTCTTGTAGAGGTGCCTAGCTTGTAGCTGAAGGAAGACACCTAACAGAACATTTTGGATACTTTTTTCACTTCCCCACCTCTTCTGCTCTTTTTAAAAGCATTTCTTATTGGATACTTTAGGCTTTTCTATGGTTAGTGTTTTAGTTGTTGTGAATCCCGCTTCCAGGCACCTAACTTCCTGTCTTCCCTGTAGTTCATTTTACAGGCTGTGGGTTTGCTCCTGGGTCAGGTGCCTAACTCCCTCTGTGGGATGAAGCATGGGGAGGAGAAGGCATGTCAGTGAGCAATGAGGTACACTTCTCCAGGGGATTTGTATAGAGGGCTGTGGCACAAGAGTGGCAGTTTTCAGGATTGTTCCATGCACAGGGACCTGCATGGAAGAGGAAATGGGAAGAGCCAAAGAAAGGGACGTCAAAGATGGTGTCAGTGATGGACTGGAAGAAGAAGGTTGAATGAGGAAGAAGAAAATTGAATGGGTAGCTGGATAATAGGTGGGTTCCTCAAATCAAAGACAAGGCATTTGAATGTCAATGTCACCTACAGTGCTCTGGGTGGCGTGCTGAAGGAGTTCGGTGCACAGGTGGTATTCTCTTCCATCCTACCAGTGAACGGACATGGAAGACGGCATGAGAACTGCATCCGAGAGACCAACTGGTGGCTTCGGCAGTGGTGTCTTGAGGCAGGCTTCGGCTTCCTGGACAACGACCCGCACATCACAACGAGGGACATGCTCAGCTGGGATGGGCTTCACCTGTCCCCCAAAGGTAAGCGTGTGTTTTCTTCTAGGTTGGCGGATCTCCTCTGGTGGGCTTTAAACTAGGCTCGTCAGGGGGAGGGAAGATGAGGGCGGGGGAAGCTGTGGACCACCAAACCATGTGGCACCCACAAGGACAGTCCAGCCTGAAGAAAGAGAGCATTGGGAACCTGAAAGCCATGGGGAGGCCAGCACTACGACACAGGTAAGAAACGAGAAGGTAAGAAACAAAGGGCCCCTTGGGACTCGGAGCGGGGGGGGGGCAGCAAAGGCACCAGTC
>NW_005843081.1:76922-77860 GCF_000455745.1 Alligator sinensis
ACTCTTTCCTGCTTATGCAGGGGGTCGGACTCGATGATCTATTGAGGTCCCTTCCGACCCTAACATCTATGAATCTATGAATGTTGTATGTAATATAAGCAAAAGGATTTCAAGATGAGGGGGGAAGGCAGTGAGTAGTGTAAAATCCCTTTCTCACTCTACTATTATACTGTTCTATATTTTATTTTTCTATAATGTTCTCAGCAGCAGCTAATAAGGGTAGCTGCCAGACTTAGGTTAGGGCTTTCAAATATGACTTTGAATATCAATCCTTATGTTTTCCTTAAGCTTTTAAAAATCCAAATAAATGTGTTTACAACATTGGCATCTTCATTTTGCGTATCTAAAAGGTATTCTATTTTTATTTTCACCTCTCTGAGCCTAGAAAAATGTCAAGTCTTCAAAACTTCAGCTGTAACAGAGACTAAATTTTATCCTTTCAGAAAGGTGACTAGATCACAAGAATCTGAGGGCATGAAGCATCTTTGCTATTTCAGGTACACAAATGCTGACTGTGTCATTCTTTTACTCTCTGCCTGTCATGTTCTGGTAAACAGGCAGGATACTGAACATTATGTCTGGGATAGGGTAGACATGAAAAATGCAGATACGAAGTCATAAATCCCTTTCAGCACTAGATTGAGACATTACTACAGTATTTAAATAACAAAGAAAAGGATGTAGTTGTGTTGCCCCTGCATTTTAACACATAGCTGACAATTTGGGAATATCATAATTAAGTCTCTGGGTCTCCCTTTCTCCTTGAAGGAAGTGATCCACATTATCCCTGTTTCTAGATAAAGATATCTTCTTATTCTGCAATAACCCAGCCTTGTATGTCTGTGTGTGTGTTCCTTGGAGGGGTGGGGGGGAAGGAAGGGAGGGAGAGAGAGAAACAGTGAAGTTCTGTTTCCATTAATTCCCCAAAGAGCATTCCT
>NW_005843081.1:77891-88762 GCF_000455745.1 Alligator sinensis
TCATAGGTAACTCCTAAGGGGAGTTTTGCATCTGTGCATCTATGCATGGGTATGTACAATGAGAGACAATTTTGCCTTTACACTGAAAATTCCCTGGGCATGTGATGTCTCTTAGTGCACTAATTGCTGTATGACTGTGCACATCTACACAAGATTAGAGCAAATTACCCCACAGTAAGTGTCACTGTCTACACGTGCAGATGCTTACTGCACAGTAATAGGCTCTAATCGTGAGTAAATTTGCTACCTGTAAATACAAGTAGCAAATTTAGTCCCAATTACTTACTGTGGTGTATGGCATTTGTAGATGGCCATCTGGGAGCAAACTTGCTCCCGGTCAGCTAAGCAGCAGGGGGCAGGAGATTGCTCCCTGTCCCTGGGATCTGCATGCTGCTGGGGCACCAGAGCCTGGGTGGGGACTGTGCCTCAGCAGCAGGGAGCTTCCAGCCCCTGCTCCCTAATCACAATCACAGAGCAGGGCCCAGGGAGCTTGTTCCAAGCCACAGCTCTGTGATTATGGAGTGGGGGCTGGAAACAGGCTTGGAGCAAGTGTCACAGAGCTGGGCAGGAAACAGGCTGCAGCTGGGAGCATGATCATAGAGTGTGGGCTGGGACCTGTACCAGTCAGGGGCACGTCCCAGCCCTGTGCTCCAAATGGGTGATTGAGGCATCAGGATTGGAAAGAGATGCAGAGGAGGGCAGGTCCCATTCCTTTCCCTGATCTGCTGTGTAGTTAGCAGCGGTAGGGAATCCCCACCCAGCTGGGGTCTCACTATTTGCTGCCTCACTGGTGGATCAGGGCAGGGGGCTGGGATGTGCCCCTCCCCTGCAACTATTTCCAAATCCCCTCTGCCCGACTGGGGAGCCTGGGTCAGGAGCTCCCTGCTGCCAAGGCAGCGGACACTATTCTCACCAGGGCTCCAGTGGCAGAGCCCACCCTGGCAGCAGGCAGCCCCTGGGGAGCAGAGAACAATCTCCAAGCTCCCACCAGGAGACAGCTGTTTCCTGGCCCTGTGCTCCATTCCAGTCCCTGGACTAGCACCCATGGGGAGCCTAGAGCTCCCTGTGGCTTCTGCAGGGGGCTGGTGCACGGCCAGAGGGAGTGGGAACAAACTGCTGCAAGAAGCAGCAGATCTGCTCCTGTAACCCTGCACATGTTAGATGCCTGCCTGGGATGGGTTTGCTTTAGAGTAAACCTACTCCGCAGCATTTGCACGTGTTGACATGCCCACTGTATAGTAAGATCTGCTTGTGTTTAGAGGTGTGGTGTCTGTGATAATATAAATGTGAAATAGAACTGGGAAAAGAAAAGTAACTTCATTTTGTGTGGAAAAGGAAATGGAGAGTCTCCAGCAGGGCACTTGGCCTGAGGCAATAAACTTCACTGGAACCACAGATTGTAGCAGCCTAGTTGGCTAAGGAGCCAAGCAAGAAATTTAGGAAGAGACCATGCAGGGTTTTATCAGAAGGATGATGGAGGATCATCATCAAAGTTGGGGAGATAAGGAATAGCGTGTCCCAAGATTCTGTGGTAGAACTTATTCTGTTTAACATATAAATTATTTGGAAAATTAGGGGAGGGTGGGGGGATAGTTTCAGGGTGCTAGCCTCCCCCCCCCCCCTTAAAAAAAATGTCTGTGAAGAACTGCAGAAGGATCTCAGTAGAACTGTGTGAATGACAAATTGGTAAATGTATATATGTAGTTCAATGTTGATAAATGCATGTGCACATTCAGAGTGATGGACTTTACATTCACTGTTACTACACAAATAAGGGTCATGGAATTGTGGATGTTTCTCTGAAAACAGCAGCTCAGCATTCAGGAGCAGTCAAAAAGACAAATAACATATTAGGTATTATTGAGAAGGAAATTGAAAACAAAACAGAAAATGTCATGCCAGTGTATAAATGCATGGTATTGCCCACACTTTGAATACTATGTGCAGTTTTTTTATCTTTCTAGAGGTGGAAGGGGCAGAGAAAGGCAACTGTGATTGTCAGAAGCATAGACAGGTTCAAGGAGAGATTGAGTAGGCTCAGACTCTTCAGATTGGCGGAGGGGGAGGGAGTATGATAGAGGTCTATAAAATAATAAATGCTGTAGGTAGAGAATATAGGGATTTACTATTTGGAGACAGGTTTAAAACAAACAAAACAAAGTTCTTTTTTCCAGTGTATAATTAACTTGTGGAACTTATTGGCAAGGCATGCAGGATAGGTCCATCAGTGGGTGTTGAATGTAGTTAGAAGGCTGTAGTTTCCAAATTAGAATTTCCTAGACCTCTAAATGTTCAAGGTTGTAAAGGAAGATGGTTTGGTCTGGATAGGTCATGCCTAAATATTTTTCCCTTTATGGTCTACTATGTACCACTCAGAGACACAGAATGCTGGGATAGATGGGCCTGTGATCTAACAATTATGGCACCTCTTGTGTTTTCAATTAGTCTCCACAGATAATTCATTTTTACTTATCAGAATTTCTCTAGCCAGTTCCAAAAATAACACTAATACATTTGCAAATTGAAACTGAGGCTGTTAGGGCTGTGTTAAGTGTCCCTTTTTATTTTCTCTAAAAAAATGTGAGTTTTAGTGAAACAGAAGATGTAAGCCCTCTATTGATCATCTGAACAGCATGGTACGGGGGGGGGGGAGGGCAGGAGGGGGAGGCAGCATCTTTGCCAAAATCCACCTGCAACATGTACACCAGAGGTAGCCAATCTGCAGCACACATGCCACAAAGTAGCATAGCCAGCCTTAGTGTAACAGCAGACTGGAACGGAGACGGGCAGTGGCAGGTAGGGCAGGAAGCAGAAATTAGAGCAGAAGATCAGACAGGAAGGAGAAAGCACAGCAGCAGATCAGCCAGGGAGCACAGGATGTAGAAAGCAGAACCTCAGAGTGGGCAGTGGAAGGGCCTTGGGGTGGGACTCGGGGATGGTGCTGGGCTACTTCGTGGCACATCTCCCAGAAAGGTTGGTTCCCACTGGTGTAGGGTATTCTAGATATGTGTAGATGATTAACTTAATGGTAGACCTCAGTGTTTACTTTCCAAGAAAGAAAAGGTGTGTGCCTAAATGTAAGTGGTTTGTATATATGCTACTGGATTTGATTTCCATTTTCAATCAGTATGTTGAGAAGTACTAAGTAGAAGTTTGACCTGGAGAAACCAGTCAGATTACAGAGTAGTCTTTCTGCTGTTTTCAGAGTTACCATCTTTGCTGATTTAACCAGTGTGGATGCAAATGATTGTGATTTTTCATAAGACTGTGTGGCATGGAGAGTTTTCCACTTGGGATATAATGAAGACATCACTCATATACTCTGTGTATATTGTTTAATGGCCGTTCAATAGGAACAAATTGTGATTGTTGGATTGAATCCATCCCGCATTAAAAAAAAAAAAATCTTAGGTATGACTGGTTTAGGCTTAAAATGTTTTGGTGAATTTAGAGCATCTGGAAGTTAATTCACAGTACCAGTAAAACTAGAGCCAGTTGTTGTTGAAATATGCAGCTATGTAAAACTGTGGGAAATTTTAAGATCTCCCTTTACATTATTTGGGAAATAATTACAACAGTCCCCTTTCCAATTTCTCTTTTAACAAAGGAAAAGAAGAGAGGTGGGAATCATCAGAATTTAGCATTTAATTCCCATAGTCACACTGAGATTTTCAAAGCAGTGATGTGACACACACATTCTTTTTGCAAATAACAGGTCTTTTGAGAATTAGAGACATTGAGACTAAGCTACCTTAATTAAAAAAAATTAGAATTTACCATAATTGTCTTCATTCCAATAACCCTTATGAATCCAAGAATATTATATAAGTGCAAAACAATCCTCTTAAACACCCATGGAAATAATATCCAATTGTGAATACTCTTATCACAAAACACATGATTCACATGAGTACCACAGGCAAGTTAGTACAATTAGACAAATTGCCCTCCAGATGGTACAAAAATCTTATTTTAAGTAATCAGTTGAAATGATATGGTAAAAAACACAAAACCCCCCAGAGATTCCCCTACAACTTATATATTATGTTGAAAAATGGATCTAAATGCTTACCGTTCACTTGTAGATGCTTTCACCTTATGAAACGATTCTGTTACAATATGTAAAGACATTATGGGTGTGTCCACACATGCAGGCACATGCATTTGCAGTAGCTCAAGTAGGAGCAGCACAAATTTGTGCCAGGGATTTTTGCCTCAGCACACATGCTTGGACATGCACTTTGGTGTGGGGCAAGTTGTGCCACTTGGGGCAAAGAAAACCCCTGCCCAACTCCTCCCGGATCTACAGTCAGGGGGAGCTAGAGCCTGGGGCCAGCGCCTGTGCTGGCCCCAGCAGTATAAAAACCTGTCCTGGCAAGCAGCTTAAGGCTACTTGCCCTCAGAAACTTCTGGGGGAGGAGCCTCTGGGAGGAAGTTGGCCATGCCCCTCCTGTCCCAGGCTGCTTTTGCTGCTAGTGGTTGCTGCAAGCTTGGTCTCAGGAGCTTCTGGGGAGAAGGTGGCCAGGCTCCTTCCTGCCTCTTGCTACTGCTAGCTGCTGGCTTGTTCTCAGAGCTTCTGGGGGTAAACTGGCTACACCCCTTCCTGCCTTGGGCTGCTGCTGTTGGTGCCCCCCCCATGGCGGGGTGCTCTGATGCACACCACTGCCCCCCCCGGGGAGGGGCCTACCACACTTCACTGCACCACCCCAGCACTGCACTCCAGCAACACACCGCAGTTTCTGTATTCCTGTTCCAGCCTGCTGCCGAGTCTGCTGCCAAGCCATGGCTGGGGGACAGCCTGTGGAAGGAGCCTGCACTGCCTGTGGGCCTCTCCCCCACTATCACTGCCAGAGCCTAAAGGTGCCTTTCCCACCTCAGCTGCCTTGGCCTTCACCACCTTCACCTCCACTTTCACCTGAAGCACACCCTGAGTGGCTGAACTGGATGGCTGATACCCCTACTACTGCTATTGCTGCTACTGTCTCTTCTGCTGCTGCTCCTTCTCAGGAGAGAGGGAGATTCCCTGCTGCACCACCTTGTGCCACTCAACACCACACCTGCACTGGATTATTCCCTAATTGACTCATTGCTTCTGCCTCCCGCACAGCTGCCTCACTGCATCTGATTCTGCTTTGTTTTCCTGCCTATTGCTTTGCTGCTGAGTGCCTGGCTGGAGGCCTGAGGGACTCCTGGACTGATCTTCAACAAAAAAAAGCCCCTCCACCGCTCCAGCCATCTTTTATATCTGCCTCAGCAGCCTTCCCTGTTTGTTTTTGCCCTTGTGTGGTAAGTCCTGTGGTCCACTCCCCCTGCCCTGGTGTTTGGTGTGTCGCTGAGTAAGCCAGCTCAAGTATCCCCAGCCCTTGTGTAGGTGTTCCCTCCCCCACCCCCATTTCCCTCACAACCCCAGCCTGCTCCTATTAGGTTTACCAGTCCCACTGTATATTTTGGGTTTCTTTATTGTTTTGCCTTCCCTCATGTTTTGGGGCTGCTGGAGAGCCCTGAGCAGGAGCCCATGAAGGAGGCCCCTCACTCCACTGGCCAGGCCTATCCCCCGAGACCATGAGTGCTGAGGCTGACCCAATGGAAGATCCATCAGTGGAGCCCTCCAACGATCTAGGGGAGATTGGGGTCCTGGGGCTTCCCAGAGTTCTAAGGGGGAAAATCCCCTCTCCCAGGACCCTGAGACAAGCCCTCATGTCACCCTGGTGCCTGACAGGTCTCTTCCTTCCCTCTCCCACTCAAACCCCACTACTATCCAACCAAATGATTCCACACCAGACGGGGTTGGGGTGGGATCCCTGGACTAACAGTCTGATCTTGTCGGGGACCCCATGCAGAATTCCCAGGGTTCCAGCTCTGCCCTGCCATCTTGTGAGGGAACCCCACCCCCACCGTTACCCCTGCCCCCATCCCAAGGGGCTGCAGAGCTCTCCCAGTCCCAGCCAGAGTCTGAGGTTTTAGCAGACCATGGGGTTTAGACTGTACCTAAGGAGCCCATTGAACCCCAGGAGCAGGAGGAGAATGCCTGAGAACCAGCAAGCATCTCGGTCCCAGTGGTTCCCAGGGGTGAGCTACTTGCATATATATATCTTCTTTTTCTTCTTCTATGACTGACTTCTGTGTTGTGTGTATTAAAATCAATCTGAATCTGTATCTAATGTCTGTGTAGTCTTATTGTAACTGATTAATAACAATAACTAAATATAATCTAATCTGATTTCTTCTTGTATGACTCTGACTTCTGTGTTACGTTAATCTGAATCTCTGACTACTTCTTCTGTGTTGTGTTTACTGTTCTGTGTTGTGTACCTAAAATTAATATAAATATTTCTCCTTCTTCTTTTACTTCTTCGACTTTGACAACTTCTTGCACTTTGATTTCGACTTCTTCTTTTTCGACTTCTGTGCTATAGGTGTTAATCTCAATTTGAATCTCTATGACTTCTTTAGTCTGTATGTAAGTAACTATAACTAATAATACTAATAACGCTATACAATCTCTTCTTCTATGAATGTCTGACTTCTTCTTCTTTGTGTGTGTGCAATGTGTGTGCTTCCCTGCAGTGATGGATCACACTGCCAGGGAAAACACAGCTTTCTTTTTAAAAAGTTTTGGACAAAAAACCCAAGAACAAATACAATTGAAAGAAATGGATTGGATAGGGATAAGTAAAGTAGAGGGATTCTAGATAGTAAGCTAAGATATATTCTATCCTATCCAATCCTTTCTAAGAACAAAAAGTAGTAGGTGACTGACTAGGAAGACAAGCCAGTCCAGGACCTTTCAGGCGCTGTTGCTCATTCAGGCAGAAACAGCTCACAAAAGGCACAGAAAGTCTGCATATAGAGGCTTATATGCTGTTTTTATGTCCTTCCCACAGAGACTGTGATTGGAAGGGGACTCAGGGAGAGATCACAGTCACTGGCCAGCTAGAGATGTCAGTCCTTTTCCCCCGCTGCTCCCCCTCCCTCTTCTCAGTTTTTGTTTCCCTGAAACAATATCTTCAAATCTTTTTTTCTGAATTGATTTGGAGGCTTTGAATCCATTCAGAAAGTTTTTAAGCTTCTCCCAGTTCGATTTTGGATTCGGAGATTTGGCCTCCAAATCAGGCCAAATCTTCTCCTAATTGAATTGCAAACTGAAGCTTCACACAGCCCTAATGCCTTACTCTGCTTTTGTTTTATTCAAATCAGTGAGAATCCACATGCTAGGCAGTACTCCTTCAATGAGTGGTGTGTATGTGCTACAGTCCCTGAATCTTGTAAAATCATCACTCCAATTTGATAACTGGGAGGCTTTCAGTTTAAAAATCCACATCCCCCACCCCTCAACTCAATGCTACTTTATATCTTTTACCCTTTTTTGTTCATGGAATTACCATGACTCTACAAAAGACAGGCAGTATACTTCCTAATGCTGTCACTAGCATGAATTTCCATAATAAGATAAAACATTTAACCTTAATCAATGACCTATTAATACATTCTAATGCATTCTGTTTATTTTTGACCTGATCAATGATCACCTTTTCTAAGAAGGTGCTTGCTTTGAATTTTCATTAATATCTCTTCAGTACTAGTGTCAAAGATAGTAACAAATGCTGAGATCAGTGAATTTATATTGCATTCATTATTTGATACCAGCAGTCAGTTGAAATATTGATATGGGTGTTGTGATTCATCTGTGCTGTTCATTACTAGCATCATTACTCTATGGTGTCCATAGAAACATTTCATTTACACCTATTTTCCTGAGGGTTTAAATTCTACAATACAAACATCTTCTAGTCTTATACACAACATATCACACAAGAGCTCAGTCCAAGGATGAATTTGTGAAATACTAAAAGAATCAGTATAACATTGCATTTGTTTAAGGAAAGGCTATTTAAGAAGCACTACCCAGTTTTTTTTACAGAGAGGAAGTGAAGAAGGCTCAGATATCCAATTGAAATCGCAGGGAGATTATTGAATGGGTATTATAAATTTACCCATGCTAAAATATGACCTAGGGATTAGTGTCAAAAGACCAGGTTTTTCTTAAGGTCAAAAGACCAGGTTTTTCTTAAGGTCTTAAAGAGAATTGGACCTTAGTTCTGTCTCATCTAAAAGATAACTCTTCCAAAATCCTCTTAAGGCACCAGTGAATATTCAAGAATAATTTGAGTAAAGGGAAATGATCAAGAGCTGAATTATGGCTTTGCTGCAAGGGACAAATAAGGGGCAATACAGTGCATGCTGCCATGGAGAAGCCTGTGAAAGAAAAAGTGATTCAGTCACCGTTTATCTTCTGGTTCTCCAGCTGCTATCTGCATCAGATATATACCTGTTGTCATGTGTGTTTTCTGGTGTGGCAGGGCACTGAGAGAAAGAGGGGAGAAATTTGCCTGCTTCTCATTTTTTCTCCCCATGTGCACAACAGGAACTTTGAGTAGCTTGATTCTTATCCAGTGCTGCTCTACATGAGGTGGGTAATTGTTCTGAGTGTTGTTGTGCAGTTGGTTCCCTTTATAGCACTTCCTTCACTATCCCTATACATTGAGGGCCCAATTGTTTCTGGCCTTTCATCAGAATACAGGCTGAAGAAGGAGGGAACAAGGAAAATTCTCTCTTCTTTGTACTTCTGCATAGGTACCAGCTGCAGTAATGGAAGGGGAATGATTCCATATTTCTATGGAGCAACTTACACTACACCAGGCCCATTTACATGAGGCCAACCAGCTAGGTGAAGTGCTTGTATCAAAGATGGAACAGCTGCTGCAGTTTACTCTGTTCTGAAGAAAATTTTGGGTTTTTGAAAATGTCTCCTGGAGGTTCCAATGCAAAAATTGCCTAGCTGAACTGCCTGATCCAACACCCACAAATGTACTGCAAGAAACTGCACGGAACTTCCTCAGAGGTAAATCTAACATAGCTCTTATAATGTCCTGCACTCCAGATAGGCTCCCTGTGGTTGGGAGCTCTGTCAGTTGATGGGCAAGTACACATGCAAATTAAAGTTCAATTGCAACCAACTATAAAGTTTGTACACACTTTCAAGTTCTAACTTTATAGTTGGTTGTGGAGCTTTTTACTGGGTGATACCTACTTTGTATGTGTAGCTGGTCTTAAGGTAATTGGGCAGTTAACCAGGTAATTGCACAGAACTTGTAACATGTAGGGGTGCTGGGGTGAGGGTGGCGGGGGGCGGAGTTATACGATAATGCACATTACACTAAATGTCTTTTACTAAATGTGATGTTGGGTAAAACACTTAAATCAGAGTTTTCATCAGTGGATGATAACGTTTGTTTGCTTATTTCTGGATACCTTGACTTGAGATCCTGAAGTGTGATTTGCAGAAATGGTGAGCACCTTGGAAAAATCCATGAGAAAATCAATAATTCTGTGCTTAGAGCAGGGTTTGATTACTGTGTGGTAAATAAGGTACAGGACTACTTTGAACAAGGAGGATAAAATGAGATAAGGACCTGCTAGTTCTGTGAAGCTCATCTATCCTGTGCACTGAGATGGGGGCTCTGAGGAAAAAAAACCCAAACAATAGGTGATCACATGATTAAAGGAGGACAAATGACAGTTACATGAGCAACCTTGTTTCTAATATTTCATAACTGTGAGGAAGGTATCTTCTGATTAAATACGGGTTTTAGAAAATGCTAACTCGGAAAAATTTAAATGCTTTGCAGGAATTTTCAGTTTGGATGTACTTTCATCAATGCACCAGCAGATTTCCATTGGAAACTAGCCTGGTTTCATGACGCATTGCTTAAACTGCTTGAGAGCCTCACCTTCCTGGGTGCATGGCAGTGTGCCAGCCCTACCTTGTAGGAATGTGGACTTCAGAGTCTGATGCTGCAAGACAGGCCTGCCATGGAGCCAGAGACCACAAGTAGTTTTTATATGCAATAATAGAAATAAACAAAAGTGGTAGAAAGAAAGAAAAAACCACGGTAGCCAGGCAGTGCAGCCCCTTACTCAGCAATGTATCTGGGGGGGTGAGTGGGATGAGCAGTATGATGCTCCTTCCCAAAGAAGTCCTTGCCACATCTGGAACAGGCCTGAACCTAATAGCATATCTGGGGTAGCAGGGAGTGAACGGGGCACCCCAAGGGTGGCTTCTAGGCAACCCACACCACCGGACTGTTGCTGCTTGAGCTGACGGTGCTTCAGTGGCAGCAGTATTTGCCACCTTTCATGTGCATAAAGCTAGGGCAGGCAAGGCTTCTTTTACCCTCACTGTGCCCTGCCCCATCTAAAGTGATCAGCAAGCCCTGCCCTCTCCCCCCTGCCCCCAGCCCCACTCCCTCCAGCACTGAACAGCACTCGCTGTGCCTCTGCTACTATCTCATTTTACTGGGGAGGGGAGTAGGGAACTGAAGCTGATTGAACAAATCAGTAGATACCACAGGAAATCTGTAGCAGAGCTGGGAATTAGATCTATGGTTTGGGTCTAAAACAAGTGCCTTAAGCACAGAGCAAGACTTTATCACTGTAAAGTAGTTTATTTCTAGTGAAGGGTAGTTAGGGGCATGTATCCAAGGCAGTTGGCTAGAACTTCAGGCCATGTCAAATCCCACCAAATCAATGCAAATTATTTACAGTGTGAGTGGGAGGTGGGAGGGCTGCATGCCTTAGTCTTTGCCAAGATCCCCACAAATCTAAAATAGGCTCTTTATATAGGAGTGCACAAATAATAAAGTCTCTGTACCTTTAAGCCATCGCTTATTGCTGATGGCCGTGGGTGAGTGCACTAATCCAGCAGCACTCTGTGAGGCACTGTAGCTCAAGCAGATACCACACTACCTTGGGTTGTGGAAGGGAATGCATGGGCAGCACGGTCTCCGTGATTTTCCTCCCCCCCCCCTCCC
>NW_005843081.1:88793-96726 GCF_000455745.1 Alligator sinensis
CCCCCCCCTTCCCTTCGTAATACTGAAGGTTTCTATGGAAAACAGGCAATGTTGCTGCTAGCTACCAGCCTTAAACAGTTCTTGTAAATTTGTGCTTCTGTACCTTTTACTTAAATTGCTACACCCATGAAAAGTCACAAACTTTCAAGTATTGCAATGAAGATTTTTCAGGGAGCAAATTTGCTCCCGGTCAACCCCAACACTAGGGGGCTACTGGGGATGGGAAACTCTCTCCCGGTCCTGGCACTGCTCAGCTCCCAGGTCCCCCCAGGAGCTGGGAGCTGAACAACGCTGGGACTGGGGAGCTCTCTGCTTCCCTGCACAGCCAGGGAGTGTCCAGGAGCTGTCCCACTTCTAGGGCAGCTCCCAACTGCTCAGGGAAATCCCTGACCAGCCCAGTGCTGGCTGGGAGCTTCCCCAGAAGTGGGATAGCTCCCACCTAGGTTCCCACTGCTCAGGGAAATGCCTGCTCAGTCCAGGGCTGGCTGGGAGCTGCCCCAGAAGTGGACAATTCCTGTTCAGACTGGGGATGCTCAGGGAAATCCCTGCCCAGCCCGAGGCTGGCTGAGAGCTGTGGTAGAAGTGGGACAGCTTCCAGCTAGCCCCCAGCTGTGTGGAGAAACACCACTGGGCATAGAGCTTGTTCCCACGTGCAAGGGGCTGGAAGAGCTCTGCAGTGGCAGTGGTCTTCCAACCCTGTGGACATCAGGACCCCTCTTGATATGTTTGGGAGAAAGTGACAGCTGCAACTGTAGCTGGCAGAAGTCTCCTGGCCCCCTGCACAAAGGGACCAGCCCCATGCTCCCTGCCAGCCTCCAGGCTAGTACCCCACAGGAACCTGGAGCTGCCCCTGGCTGCTTCAGGAGGCCAGAGCATAATAGGAGCAGTTCTGTACTGGGGTGTTCCCAGTGGGAGTAGATATGCTCCCAAAAGGGAGCATGTATAGACATGCTGCCAGGGAAGGCTTACTGTGCAGTATTTTACTGCACAGTAACCCTTTATAGCATTAATAGTATATGTAGATGCTCCTACTTTGAATAATACTTGTCTTCCTAAATGTTTATCCAGATGTAGCTCGCATTGAAATTGGATTAATATATATTTAAAATTCATTTTAAGGTGTTCTATACACCACTTCCTCACCTCACAAAAAGAAACTTCTGAAAATGAGACTGATTGCATTGGGATATTTACTTGTTCAATAGTGGTCACCTACTGCATTTATTCACCTCTAGCATTTCTACAGCAAGTCAGTTACTCTTCATTTTAACAGTTTTAATCTAATTAGTTAACTTGCTTTATCTTGCAAAGACTACTGGTAAATTCTTGACCTTGTAATGTTATGTGTCTGCACAGTTGCATTAGCAGACATTATGATGCCTTAAGGTCTCAGATACTATTAGCATGCAGACAATACTCTCCTACTGTTCTTTAAATGTGTTTTTGCCTGATCCCATACTGACTTTTTAAGAATGTTTGCCTGCCTTTTCGTTCAAGGCTGGGTAATAACTTGACCTTAATGCAAATTAGTTTGTTGGCATGTCATCAACCTTGAAAAAATGCTTTGACTCCTCTTTTTTAGAGGGTTATAACCAATATAAACCAGTTCTATAAGTCTTAAGGGTACATTTGATTCTGCTCTACCTTTCCATCCTCCCTCTAGGCACAAAAGTACGGTAACCTTTCTTTCTATTTTGGTGCTGTATCTAAAATAAGCTTGGATTAAGACTTCCCAATATTTTGATTAATTAACTTGCAGGTTTGATTAATGCTTTTGTCCTCATTGTAATTAACTACTGGTTTGTAGAGCTAAATATATTCTTTAGCAACTTGAGGAGTTTGCAATACTGGGCTATGTGTCATGGTCAAAGATAAGAAAATAAATCCATATCATTCTAGTTTGAATGCAGATATCATTATCCAACTCTAGCATTACATTTAATTCAAAACCATTGGTTTCATGTCTGGCTGCCTCTTAAGGGCTCTCTAGATTTGCTTGGGCTGATATTTTTGGATATGTTTACATTGCTAAGAATGAATATTTACCTCAGATTAGTTAACTTGGATTAACGGGACAGTGTAGACAAGACTACTTGTTTCACAAAGCTTAGGTTTGTGGCTCTAGTTCAAGACTTCTAAAGAGCCTGTGGTTGAACTGGAGCTGTTAATGCAGGTGGCCTATTTTTATATTAATCTGAGTTAGCCAATTCAAATTAAGAATACACATTTTTGGCAGTATAGATATACCCCTACAGAGTATCAGCAGCCATTTCTATACTAACCTCATTATAATCCATAAAAAAATAAAAATAAATCCCCATTTATCAAATCAGTCATCCTTTTTGTGTCTAGGGCCCTGGATCTCAGTCCCAAACTCCTTCCCGTGACCAGCCCTGGTGGGCCACTTCAGACAGAACACAGGTATCCAGAGACATCACTCCCCAACTCCACTCCCTTACCAGAGTACTTTAGCTCATAAAGACTGTTTGCAGTATTTAGGAATTCAATAGCATCAATAATATTTTATAGGCATGCATCTAATTCTTTATTGCCCTGCATCTTGCATTCTTGTTTACACATGTTCAGAGCAAATCCCAAGTGGGTGCAAAATCCTGCTAATTGATTTTGGTAAGATTTGGCTGCTATTTTATGCTTGGTTTGCATGGGTATAAATGGCTATACACTAAATGCCAGGCACTGGAGAATGAAGTTCCATATGTCACTTTAATGTGGAGAAGTATACTCCAAATTCATGTTTGTTTGTATTTAGGACCTGTCTGCACAAGGAAATTTTACTAATTTAAATAAATTGGTTTGGAAACTGATTTAGTTAAATCTCTGCCACTTGCTTCGACAAGCAATTCTATTTAGATTTTAAAATGCTCCCTATCAATTTAGCATAAGTTGTTTCCTCACCAGCTTATGTTAAATCAATAAGAGGATCTCTGAAACTGAAATCAGATGTCCCATGCAATGCAGTTGCTCCAATTTTAACTAAATTGGTTTAGAATTTAATCAAGACACTTTTTCCTAGACCACAAGGCCTCAGACAGCCTCTCCCTAAAACTCTTATAGCAATGAATGATTTGAAAAAAGGTGCTATTCATAGCAGTGCAAAAACTATGGCTTCACACATTTTCTTTGGCTTTAATCTGTTTGGTTTTATATTCAGTGAATTTTATTTTGTGTTCGGATTCAATTGGACCTTAGAATTCAAAGCAAAATAAAAGTTTCACATTGATACCATGCAAAACCACAAATTCTGCATATTTTTGATGTGAAACCATAAAATGGTTTGGCTGGGGTTCTCACAAAATGTGAACCTTTCAATGAATGTGGGCTTAGTTCCCAGTTTGTAATAATCTTATGCCAAGCAAACTTTTTTTGTGGCTTGACTTCATTGTGACTATTTTGCACATAACTCATCCTGGCACAGTTGATATCCTTAACGAAGTTTGTCATTTTTATTCATTGTATTTTCTATCCATGGTTCTGCTGCAGTTGTCATTCAAAGGGTTGCTTGACTTGAAGCCCTCAGAGAGACAACTGTTGACAAGGTGTTTTCTGTGAGGACCTTAACTCAGAACTTAACTTCCCCTTTCTTCCCATCAGCCAAAGAGCATGTTTGTTAATTCCTTGAACATACTTCAAAGCTTACCTTTGTTTCTGGGCATTTGGGAAAGATGGGATAGTGGGACCTTGGACTCGTTGGAATTTTAGTTCATGCGTGTGTGGAATTCTGCCACATGGTGGCTTACTTTCTGGTTCAAATGAGGCAATCCTATAATTTAATAATAAATACCTTTAGTGTGCTACTTCAGATTTATTGCTTATTTGATCTAGCTTAAAACAAAATGAATTTTGTATTTTTTAGGGGGAAAAGGCTTAACATATGTGGAAAAATAAATTGTGCTTCTTGTTGAACAGATATATTGCTGGCTGACCATTTTTGACTAATGTTTGATGCAAAAAGAACATTTTTGCCTCAACATTTCTTCAATAAATTTTCATAAAATGCATGTTCCTTTTTCACCAAATCCAGTTGTTTTAAATTTGTGTGACAAGAGTCTAGAGTCCACAATACATGCTGGATAAGCAAATGTGAGTAAAAATGTGAACTTTTTCACCTAGGCCATGAAAGTTATTTCACACAAGATGCCAACTGTGCAGTAGCCCAATACTACTGCGCAGTAGCATTCCATGGCAATAACCGTGATGCAATGCTACTGCACAGTAGCACAAAAAAGACATTTTTTGGTACTACTGTGCAGTAACTTGGCTTACTGTACTACTGTGGTACTACCACTACTTTGGTACTACTGTGCAGTAATTTGGCTTACTGCACAGTTGTTTAATACTTGTTTATCCAAGTACGAAATGACTGTGTAGTAATGACTACACAGTCAGCATCTTGTGTAGACGGGACCCTAGTGCCTGAAAATGGCGTAAGTAGATGCACTGATCTGTATCAGCTTTAAAGCACTGATCTGTACATCCAATCACTTCTCATGGTCAATTTTTAAAAGGAGGATAAGATAGCTAAGATATCTGTGGGCATGTTAACACTGCAGTCAAAGGAGTGTGGAACTAGCCAGCTTGGACTTCGGTCTTATGGTCCCAGCAGCACAAAGCTCAGTGTAGGGTTATAAGACCATCCTGTATGAAAGCATCCAAGCATTAATACAGGATCCCAGGAAGATCCTTCAGTCTGTTCTTTAGTCCATTCTGCTGCTGTTATTTCTCAGTCTTACTAGTTTATAGCTTGCATGGCACATATGATGTATAATGTATATGTATGCAAAAATACAAGAAGTAAGTGCAGAGTCCCTGGCCTATCCTGGGGAGGATCATCTTGATAGCATACTTTAATAAGCATAAATGAGTTGGTCACTACTGTAGTGTTAGAGTGCTGTTATAGCTGTGAGGGTGCAGGAATTAGGCCTGTGCGAAACAGCACTGTTTCATTTTGCCTTCCATTTTGCCATTTTGATGGGACAGTGTTTCATTCCATTTCAAAACCACTGTTCTATTCTGTTTCGTTAAAACTGTTTCACTGTTTCAACGCTGTTTTGACATTTCGCCCATAGACTATAATGGGGAAGCACAAAACTGCCTATAACTTTGTCATTTTTTGGCAGACTTGGATGAAAACAGCAGGTATGATAGCTCCTTCTGAAGGCATGAAGCCTGCCAAGGTTCAAGGAGATAGGTGCAGGGGGTTCTGGGAAACTGCACCTCCAGCTGCTGACAAACAAAACTTGTGACGTGTGGTGCATCCTCACTGGCTCTGGGGCCTCTACACAATATGGTAGTATGCCCCAATGAGGCCTCCTCCCCCCCACTACATCCTCACTCTGGTCCACCACTTTAAAGAACAACAGATAAAATAATAACTTAGTGAGCAGCACCGTAGCATGAACAGCATCTCAGGCAGCCAAACTGTGACCGAGCTTTTCTTTCCTCTCCTGCAGGAGCTTCTTCTCCAGTGTGTATGTTAAGGTGTGCCATCGCTGTGTCCTTCCCCGCTCTGCCCTTACCCTCTTCTTACTTTGTTTCCCTGCAGGCAAGCCTTTCTTCATCTTCAAAACTCACAACATTTCAAAACTTTTGAAATATTTGAACTGCCCTCGTTTAGTTTCAAGGATGTTTTGAAGCCCTTTGTTTCATTTTGATTTCACTGTTTTGAGATCAAAACAGCATTGAAACAAAACAGCTGGCAAAATTTCACACAGCCCTAGCAGGAATTATATGAGAGAGAGGACTTGGCTGGGTGGTATCTTTTATTGGACCAACTGCATAGTTGAGGGTAATGTTAAACAAGCTTTTGAATACGAGACAATTCTTCTTCCATTCTGAGGAAAAAAGCAAGCATGGATATTATAAAAAAAAAAAAAAAAAAAAAAAAAAAATTTGGCAGAGCTATGAAATGTAAGGGGGAGAGAAATTTTCAAGGATAGCAGACAAATAATTAGCAAAAGAAAAGAAGCTGATTACTGGGAGATCAAGGCCTATTAAAAGGGAAAAGAGTCATAATCACCTTTTGTGTATGGGAAGAATTCAGGAATCAGTTAGAGTATAATGGCTGTGTCTACATGAGAAGTGTTACTGTGGGGAAGGTGGGAGTGTGGGCATCTCCTAGTCTCAGGCATCCAGGAGCCCCACACCCCCTGAACATGGGCACTGTGGGCTGAGTGACAGCACAGGAGAGCAGCTGGCCTGCAGGAGGATAGGAGAGGGATCAGGGTTAGCAGCAGGTGCTGCCAGAAGCCTGGCCTGTCCCACTCTGGGAACAGGCCAGAGGAGACAGGATGTCTGTAGTCAGCACTCAGCAGCCCACCAGCCCCAGGGGAGCATGCAGGGATGTGCGGCTCAGCCAGCAGCTGCCTGGGTCCAGGCCTGCCAGCCTGACTTACTGTGGTCCCTGGGCATCCGTGCATGGCTGACAAGCCAGGCAGTGCACAGCCCCTGGTACAGAGCATCTTATCTGTACTGAGTCAACATGGTGCATGGTGACCAGTGGTGTCCCCCAGGGTTCAGTATTTAGACCAGTACTCTTTAATATATTTATAGACGATCTGCATTCCGGTGTCAGAAGTGGATTGGCTAAATTCACAGATGACACCGAATTATGGGGAAGTGAAGTCACGCTAGAGGATAGGCTGGCAATTCAGGCCAACCTGGACAGGCTTGCAAGGTAGGTGGATCAAAAGCTGATGACATTCAACACAGAGAAATGCAAGGTGTTCCACCTCAGTAGAAAAAACCCACATCATACTTACAGGCTCAGCAGTGCTACACCCACTAGCACCGTGACTGAAAGAGACTTGGGGGTCATGATCAACCACAAGATGAACATGAGCCACCAATGCGATGCCACAGCCAGCAAGCAAATAAAACTCTGGCTTGCACCTACTGATGCCTCTCAAGCAAGACTCAAGAAGTCATCCTCCCACTTTACTTGGCCTTGAGGCTGCAGGTGGAGTACTGCATCCAATTCTGGGCTCCACACTTTAGAAAGGATGTGAAGAATCTTTAGAGAGCCCAGAGTAGAGCTACATGCATGATTAGAGGTCAAGAGAACAGGTCTTATGAGGAGAGGCTAAGAGGCATGGGACTCTTCAGCCTGGAGAAGCAAAGGCTCAAGGGTGACTTGGTAGCAGCCTATAAGTATATAAATGGTGTGCATCAGGAACTGGGAGAAGGTCTGTTCACCAGGGCACCCCAAAGGAAGACAAGGTCTAACGGTCACAAACTACTGGAAGACTATTTTAGATGGGACATAAGGAAAAACTTCTTTATCGTCTGAGTCTCCAGAGTCCCTTCCAGCCCTAATGTCTATGAAATATAGCAAACTCTCACAAACAACTTCTGTCTCATGGCTCTACAGGGCCCACAGCTGCATCCAGGGAAGAGGCCATCCCTGGCAGCTAACATGCAGCCTCAGGGTTGGTGCTGGCCACAGCTGGGGCCTTGCAGGGGAGATTATGCTTAGGGGCAATCAACATGGGTTCATTAGAGGCAGGTCCTGTCAGACCAACCTAGTGGCCTTCTATGACCAGGTCACAAAATTCTTGGACGCACATGTCGTGGTGGACATAGTCTTTCTGGACTTTAGGAAGGCCTTTGACACTGTCTCTTACCCCATTCTCATTAAAAAACTAGGAGACTGTGGCATCAACACCTATACAGTCATATGGGTCACTAATTAGCTGGAGGGATGCACCCAGAGAGTGGTGGTGGATGGGTCTTATTTGACCTGGAGGGGAGTGGGCAGTGGGGTTCTGCAGGGCTCAGTCCTTGGGCCCACATTGTTCAACATCATCAGCAACTTGGACAAGGGGGTAAAAAGCACCCTGTTCAAATTTGCAGATGACACTAAGATGTGGGAAGAAGTTGGCATGCTAGAAGGGAGGAATAGGCTGCAATCAGACCT
>NW_005843081.1:97226-100557 GCF_000455745.1 Alligator sinensis
GTCAGGGCAGCTAGGATCTGGAACCAACTTCCAAGAGAAGTGGTGCTGGCTCCTACTCTGGGGGTCTTTAAAAGGAGGCTGGATGAACACCTTGCTGGGGTCGTTTGACCCCAGTACTCTTTCCTGCCATGGCAGGGGGTCAGACTTGATGCTCTGCTCAGGTCCCTTCCAAACCTACCAACTATGAAATTTGTTGGGGAGGGGAGGTGGGGTCTGTTTGATGTGAGGGGAAATAAAGACTTGTTCTTCTAGTATGTGTTTATAGTGAGTGTGGCGCTGGGGGTGGGTGGGCAGGTGGGGGAGAGTCCATGGGTAGTGGTGCAGGTAGGCTAGAGCAGGGAGTGCTGAAGGAGCTAATTGGCTAGAGCCTCCCATACCCAGTGCCCTGGCCCCTGCTGACAGGTGTGCCTCTCCTGGTGCCTCAGCCAGGATCAATTGCATGTGTAGATGCACCCAATGTGCCATAAAATTGATGTCAGTGTAAAGTTTGTGGTCCCTACTGTCCATCCAGCTTATGATTTTTTGTAACCAAGTTTGCCTTTTATAAGTGTTAGGTAGATTTCCCTTGAGCAAGATCTGAGAGGTTGTTCTGTGAGAAATGCTCCTAATGGTGTAGATGCGTCTCTCCTGTATCATTTTTCTATGAGAGTTCACTCTGGTGGATAATTTCTGTTTAGTCTGACACATGTAGTTGCCATGAGGGCATTTGGTTCTTGGTTCATTAGATTAGAAGTATCACATTTTGAGAGTATGTATCATGTATAAGATGCATGGGTTTTTGATGGGTTTGTTTGGAGGGTATAATGCCTATAGTAGCAATAGCATTGTGTTGATGGGATAAACATTTATTGCTAAGGCAAGGCTGTGTCCCACCTGATGTCTGTTGAGCAGTGGGGAGTTTGCTTCTGATCATATGTTGGGGAGGGTTACCAAAATCCCTGATTATTTTGGTGCCAGAATTTGACGAATTTGTATCAAGCTGAAGTTAAAATTCACCAGATCAAATATTTGTCAGTAAGTATTATAATACTGCTATTTCAGTAATCCTAACTAATGAATCCTAAATAATAATCCTAGAAAGAGGGGCAGACTTTGCAGTGCTTGCACAGATGACTTAAGTTCCTTTGGAATCTCTGTGGCTGATTGGGAAAGGAGTGCAGAATGCAGTTCTGGTTGACGGAGTCAGCTTGCAGAATGAGTGAGGTTTTGTAAAGCAGGCTGGATCAAGTTTTGCGATGACTGGCATCAGAGAAGGAATGAATCTGATGCTCAGATTCAGAGCATTGCTAGTGCGTGGGTGTACCCTACCCGTGCCTTACCTCTCACTTGCGTATAAGACTGCAGCCATCAAAGAACTCATCGGTGCATAAACTGTGCTCTGTCAAGAGTGATGGTTCCAATTGAAATAGATTATATTCTTAATTCCTGGTGAAGCTGATGCTAAAGAAAAGGAACTAAAAATGACACAATTATTTTGGACAAAAACCTGAAATCCTGTCAAAATGTTCATGGATCCCTTTCTGAGCAGAGATCACAGGAGTTAGCGAATGGTATTTTTCCTCACAAAAGATCCTAAAGTCCTTTTAATACTGTTTGTTTGTACTCCACTGTTTGTTTTGTATCCCCCTGTTGTCTCACCTGTTTATCAGAAGCTCTTGTAAGCAAGGACTTTTTGCTCTGTACTGGGTCTGCAGCATTAGAGTTCTGATCGGTGATGCAGGCTTCTGCATTGGATTTTACAATACGAATAAGAAGAATAAAATGAGGGTTTTTTCCGCACTCCTGATACTTTGCTGTTCTTATGTGATATGAAACAATTGCCTAAGAGTGCGCAGCAATACTGAATAACAACTTGAAGCAGATAATAGGAAATACTTTCTCCAACTCTGAGATGTGCCTGTCGCTAAGTCAGCATTATTAACCTAACATGAAGCTGCCCTTTCCAGTGTAACAGCAATTATATTTAAAATAGCTGAAATCCCTGCTGTCCATTAACATGGCAGGCTTTATAGTGTACAACCTCATTTTTGTGCATGGTGACCTCATTCGTGCAGGATGACCTAATTTGTTTATTTAAAAAGAGGTCTATTTCAGAGGCTTAAAGATTTCCTTTATATCCTCATAATACCCTATATTTTTGCAATATTGAACAATTCAGTAGGGCTGTGCAAGGCTTCGGATCCGGACCCGCTTCGGATGATCCGGCATCCGTGGTGGCACTTCCAGGTCGAAGTGGGGTACAAACAATGATGTCTGGAGCAGGTCGGGGGCATCCAAAGCGCTTTGGACCCACTTCGGATGCTCCGGAGCCACTTTGGCCATTTTGAGGGCAATAGAAGAGGGAGGGGGAGTGAGGGGAGGGTTGGAGAGTGGGAGCGGGGGAAGGAGGGGGAGCGGGTCAGGGGAAGACTGACATCTGTAGGTAGCCAGTGAGGATTTCTCCCTGGCTACCTTTCCAATGCCAACGTCTGTGGGGTGGGACTAAAAAAAGTATAAAAGCCCCTATTTCCAGCCCTTCTGTGCCTTTTACAGCTTGTTCCCTGTCAGCAACTGTGAGAGAGAGGAACGCTGAGACTGAGACCTGCCTGCTGCTTTTTCGTGTTATAAAGGAGTGGTTAGGAATTAGGTTAACTTAGCTTAGTTTAGCTTAGCTATTCAAGTCAATTATTAGTAGTATTACAATTCAATTTATTTCTTTGAATTATTTTTTTGGGAACTTGTTTTGGAAACTTTGCAAAAAGACAGTTGTGTTTTCCCAGCCAGGGTTATCTATCACTGTGCAGGGAGGCAAAGATTGCCTGCTTACACACACACACAATATAGAAAAAAAATCACAGCGGAAGAAGACAGACAGGTATTTACAGAAGAGCAAGACACAGATAATATACTGAGACACAGGAACACACGCAAATAATTTCATTCACAGCTCAGCACTGTATACACAATATCGTGAGAGCCAGAAAGAAGATACAGGAATAGACATGCAAATAATTTCATTCACAGCACAACACCAGATAGCACAGGAAAGATCAATATGAAGTGTGCTGGAAAGGCAGATGCCAGGTCTTCTGGCAGGGGAGGGAGAGGGGGTAGGGAGAGAGCTAGAGCTGCAAGTCCCCCCACCCCCAAACAAAGATCCATTCTATTCCCGAGCAGCCATGACATCAGTGCTGCCAGTGGAAGCGAGGCGGTGGGAGCAGCGTCTGCACTTAACGTCCCTGCACCTGCACCACCTCTGCTCAGTCCAGAAGTGGGCACCAGGAATGGAATCACTGCTTTTTCCACCCCAATTTCAGCTCTCAGCGTGAGCCTCCCACTGCCAGAGGAGGAG
>NW_005843081.1:100690-101664 GCF_000455745.1 Alligator sinensis
GGAGGAGGCTGAGGTGGTGCAGGCAAGTGGCTCAGCTGTGGCAGCTCCTCCTGCTGTTCAGCTTCAGCCTGCTGAGAAGGGGGGAAAAGGCAGGATCCTCGCCCTCAACCCAGAAGTGGGGGAGTAGTGTAGTGTGGGATCATTTTGAGGTGGCAGATGATCCCAGGTTTGCCATCTGCTAGCACTGCCAAAGGCACATGAGCCATGGCAAGGACTTGAGACATTTCTCCACCACGGCCATGCTGTTGCATCTGAGGAGGCACCACCCCCTTGCCCTTCTTCCTGCTGCTCAGCCTGGCACCAGTGCAAGTGTGCCAAAAGGGAAGTCCCCCACTCACTCCAAAGCCCCCTTCCCCACAAGGCAGAGGCAGGCCACCCTGGACCAGTGGGGGAAAAGTAGACAGAAAGGGGGGCGTGTTCCCAAGGCACGTGAGATCACCCAGAGCATTGGGAAGAAGCTTGCTCTGGATAGACAGCCCTTCTCCCTAGTTGAGCGACCAGGGTTCAGGTGGTTCGTAGCACTTCTGGCCCCTTTTTACAAAGTGCCTACATGCACCACCTTTAGCAGGGCAGTGGTGCCCTCCCTGTATGAGGCATGCAGGGAGTACTTGAGGGAGGACCTACGCAAGGCAGGGCTGCAGGTAGCCTTGCACTTCACCTCCAACAGCTGGGGTGGCAATCACACCTACTTCTCCCTCATGGGGCACTGGTGCAATCAGTCAGGCTGTCAGTGGCCTCTACTGCAAGCCGATGTGCTGGATGAGTTCCACACAGCAAGGGAGATCATGGGGCCATGAACCGCATCGTGCAGGGGTGGCTCACTGTGCAGGCTGAGCAAACCCACAGGTTCATGGTCCCCGACAACAGGGCCAATAGGGTGAAGGCTGTCTGTGATGCCAACTTTGTTGGCATCTGCTGTGTGGCAGACAGGCTGCACCTAATAATGAGGGGGACAGGGCTGCCGGTGGCGGGAC
>NW_005843081.1:102147-129846 GCF_000455745.1 Alligator sinensis
CCTGAACAGAGCTGAGTGGGGTACCATCTCCCAGATCATGGTGGTCCTCAAGCCCTTCCTTGAGGCCACCGAGACCCTTAGTGCTGGTGATGCCCTCCTCAGCCAGTTGATCCCCCTAGTGAGGGAACTGGAGAACCAAATGGAGAAGTTCCAGGGGATCAGTTTTCCTGGCTGGGGCAGGCTGCTGTCACCAGATGTGCAGGCACTGGTGAGGCGGCTGAAGGAGGGCATCGGGAGACGACTGGATCCCTCACGGTCCAGTACGGTCCACATGATGGCGGGCATGTGCCACCCAAAGGTGAAGGGGAGCATGTGCACTGGCAGCCCCAAAACCCTTGATCACTGGACGCAGGTGCTGGTAAACAAAGTCAGAGAGGCTGAAGTGCAGAGGCAAGGGGATGTGGAAGAGGGGGATCCACTTTCCTGTGCCAGCACTCCCAGCACCAGCCAGTCTCCTCCACACCAGCCACTGCCGATGCGGGCCATGGGCATGGCTTCAATGCTGGGGTCCAAACACACCGGCCCCCAGCCTCAGGCAGCTAGTGCCGAGGCTTCGGTGGCTACCTGTCTCACTGAGGATGTGGAGCCATTGGAATATGACACCTTGGCCTATTGGGCAAGCTGCAGTCAGATGAGGCAGGATCTGGCCACAGTTGCCCTGCAACACCTGTCTTGTCCACCGACTAGTGTTCCAAGCGAGAGGGTGTTCAGCATTGCTGGGGATGCTGTGACACCCCACCACACCCGCTTGGATCCTACGTTGGTGGAGCAGCTTGTGTTCCTAAAGGTGATCTTCCCGCTGCTGGGGTTCCCCAAGCTCCACCTGCAGATGGACTGAGTGCCACCCTCCTTACTCTGTCTGCACCAATTTCCCTTTTTGGAGGTTTTGGAGGTTTTGAAAAGCCAAGTAATGCCCAGCTGGAGGGGGCACTAACTGCATCACCAGCCAGCAGGGGAAGAACATGTTCCTGCTGGGCTATGGGGAAGGAGGAGGCCCCAGGTCCTGGCCATGACCTAAAACTTGACCCTGCTAGGGTAGGGGTGGGCATGATGACTAAAACTGCACCCTGCCAGGGTAGGGAGGCCTGGTGGGACTGCTGGCGGTGCGGCAGCCCCGTAAATGCCAGGACCAATGATCCCTTGGTGAAAGGCAGGAAGGAGGCGCCATAACCTCCAGCTAATGCGCACATGCACAAAGTCCTGGCTGAGGAATGCCCAGACCTGTCACATCTTTGACAGGCCTGACACTTGCTGGTTGCAGTGGGGTTGTGAGGCTCCCAGTGAGCTCAGCTTAGCTGCCTGGGAAGCCAGCTTTAGGGTGGAAAACCCCGTTGTCAGGCTGAGGAAGTACCTGCAGTTGGTCCTGGATAGAAGGAATAGTAAAGAATCCAGAGGCTGGCCTGGCATGTAGTGCAGGAAAGAAAGCCAGTCAGTGAAGATGGAAATGGAGGCATCGGGGGGTGAGGGACAGGCTGGGGTTGGGGGTAGCGGGGAAGGGGGATGTAGCAGTACAGGTAAAAGTGCAGAGGTGCCTGGGGTGTCAGATGTCTGGCAGGTCGCAGTGTGCCAGAACTCCACTGTGTATATGGAGTCCATGAGTTTCTGTACCTACTACCTAGGAGGCTGATGAAGTGCAGTTCATAGGCCCAGCTCTGAAAAGTGGTTTGCATTGTAATTTGTTCCCTCTCAGGATCAGGCTTGAGAGACTGGAGGCAGAGTGTTTTTATGGTGAGGAATGTGCCCCTCCAGGTAGTTGGGTTTTGTTGTCTTTGATAGATTCTGGTGTGCAGTTTGTTGAGGTACTGGAGATAGTTGACAGGTTTTGTGTTTTAGGCTGTAGGAAGTTGGCTTCAGTTCTGGTGATGAGGTTAGGTGCTTGTTTGAATATACAAACCACTTTTCATGGCCTGACACTCTGAACAGCTGTATGACATTGAGTAAGTCACTTCATCTCTTTTCTTTGGTTCTCCTAATTATAAAATGAACATAATGATAAATGTCTTTATGAAATGTTCTATCAGAGCTAAATGTTATTACTGTCTCTTATTAAGTGGGTTGAGTTTTAAATGTAGATTTTTTTATTACCTCTCAGTGGAGTTGGGACTAGCATATAACTGGAATGTTGAATGTGACTTCTACAGTTACACTGGGTTAGGGACATTTCCATTTCCCCTAAGCTTTCTTTGATAGGTGAATGTCAAGACTAGCCTTGAGTACCTCTAGTGAAGGTAATTGCACAACTGTCCTTCATAATTTCTTCAGCCCTTTACAATAACACTTTTTGTAGTTCTAAAGCTTTTGCTAATATTTTACCCAAATTTTCAATGTTGGCATTTAAGTCCCTTCCTCAAAGTTTTATTCTTATTGGCCACTGAAAGCAATTGAAGCCTAGCTTCATTACAACACTCTTCATGTATTTCAACATGAAGCATTTAGCGGTTCTTCAGTCTTTTTTTTAGGACAAAAAATTGCCAGTTGTCTTAAAGTTTTTTTTTCTGAGTTTTTTTTTCTCCCCCCAAAAATAATCATGATAGTTCATTCCTTCAAACACTTCCTAATCTGTCACCTTATAATGTAATGTAGGCAATCCCCAACTGAGGCTATATATGTACTGAGTAGAACACAGGTGCTGGCCCCAGCCTCCCCTACCCCATCTGGGTCTCTGCTGTATGCCAGAGTGCTCTGTGTACAGGGGCATGCCCAGGGACAATATTTGTTTCTTGGGAAACACGCACATGTGAGCTCATGGGAATGTACCCTCAGGCTGCATCCAAACAAGCACAACACTGCCATATACCACACATTCAAGTGTTCTTTGCGCTGCAAGGTAGCAGCACGGGGGGAGGTGGGGGGTGACCCTGGCAGATCCCACTGCTAGTTGTCCCTGGAAAAACAAATGTCCACACTCATGTGGACACAGCCTCTGAGTTCATTTAGCATGAGTTATCAAGCTTTAATGTGTGGGAACTGAGATTTTAAGTGGCTTTAATATGGTCTAAGTGTAACGTGTAACTTCACTTGTTCAATTTTTAACTCCAGAGGTAAAATCTAGGCTCCATTGCAGTAAATGGCAATCTTGTCACTGATTTCAATGGGGCCAAGATTTTGTTTCTCTTCCAGAACATGGGGAAGGAGACAGAAGTAGCAAGTGTTCGCTTCTAAAAATTGGGAGATTTTTCTAGGGCATATATATATGGCTTTTACTATAATATCTATAAAATGCCCCCCCCTTTTTTTTCCCCTGTCCCTTAACTCCTGTTCAAGCCTGGAATAACCTTGTTTCCAGGATCTTCTTCTCTGACTGCTATGCTGGGATGTCTCTAGAGTATTTCAGCAGCGCAAGTAGAAGCAACTTAATGTAGTTGTGCTTCCATGCTTTGGTGGCTTTTGCAATGGAAAACCCAAAGTAGTTTGGCTGATTACATCACCCAGGTCATCCCACCCTCAGCAGAAACTCTCATTGCCCTCTTGTTTGGGAGAAATTCTTTCCCACAGAGCTGAGTGAATGGGTTTCTAGAGGATGAAGTCGAAGAGAAGTAGAGGCTACTTTTTCCCCTTTAATCTGCACAAGTGTGTACAGAAGTGGTGTGTGCATGTTTTACAGCACCATAATTTAGATCACTTTCTAGAGTACTAGAAAGTTACAGAGCTCTTAAACATGACAGAAGTGTTTGGTGGAGTGGGGGAGACCTCTGAACCTCCCTGCACTTTCCAGGCTAAAAGGGAGGGGGATCTCCTCCTGGGGCTTCTCCACTAGTCAGAAATTTGACCAGCATACAGAAGTTATTTAAAGCACTGTAGGTTGTTAAGTGCTGAAAAATACAGTGCTTAAAATTTAACAACTCGTTTAACAAGGGTTAATTTATAGCTTTGTACCCATTTTTAAAGTGATGTAAAGCCATGCACTTCTGTTAAGTCATGGCAATAAAGCCCTTTAAATGGCAAAAAGGCAACTTCTGTACACACCCAAGGTCTCTTGCAGACGAAAGGCAACACAGCCCCACAAAATTTACCTTTTCTGAGACCAAACATATAGAGGATGAACACATCTCATGCTCTATAACTCCCATATCCTTCTCTGGAGTACTATGCCTAATGTTTATTCCTAACTGTATATCTTAACAATAAATTATTTGTTCACATATGACCTGAGCGCCACAGGTTAGTGAGACCCTCTAGGTCTCATACTCTGGCACTTATATGTACAAATATCTGTATTGTTACTGTTGTCTGTGTTTGATCAGTGGCCAGTAAAATTTTCCAGTGTTGGCCTGGAATGACCCAACTTAGATTCAAAGTGGGCCAGTGCTAGGATTTGGCTGTCAACACAGCCACTTTGGAATGGCCTGGGCAGAGCTGGCTGTTGTGTGGCTACTGTGTGGTGTGAGCAAAGCCAAAAGATGCCAAAACCCTGCTCCCACCCTCCCCTTCCCCGCCCCCCAGCTAAACAGGCCAATTACAATGGCACCATGGGCCACTGGTTGCCAACCCCTGAAGTAGGTTAAGCTATAATAGGCAAGCTTGCCTGTTACAATCACACCTATATTTTACAATGTAGATTCATAGTCACAGTAGAAACCTTGATCACATAAGCCCATATATGTCTAACTTTGCAGCAGCAGTTTTAGTTATTCAGAACACTTTTACCTATGCACCAATCCCTATAATTAGGATAATTTTTTCAAGTGAGCAGACTCACAATCCCACTACATACGGCAAACAAAATAACCTGAAAGTGATCAAATGTTTAATCACTATTGAGTTTATGTGGCAGTTAACAGGTTATATTCTATTGTTAGTTTAATGACGATCATGTGGCTAAATTCTCCAGCTCATAATATGATTTAACTGTAGAAGAAAACTTCAGCAAAATTGCCAGCACATCATAAATCTGGGAACCAGAATGTGACAATTAGTTGCGTTGACGTTGCATATTTGTTGGAGCAATGTACTGTAATTAAAGAAATAAAATAAAATTGAGGGAAGTAATAATGAGTTCTGTTAAAGTAATACAAACCCTTCTGTTGAGAGAAACTGTACTGAACCAAAAATAATTATATGGCGCTAATTAAGACAATACTGAAAACTGCAATTACAAACTTAATGCTGACAGATCAATTTCCTCCTTTACTATGCCCTTGCTGCAATTCAGTAAGCAACTGATTTTTACTCTTAAATGTTTGCCTCACAACTTCATGATAAATAATATTTTCTATAGTCAGTGTAAAAGGAAGGGGATTAAAAGATTAAACTCAGCATGCTATTGTAGTATGTCTATTTCACACTGAATTTAATTGTGCCTGCAGTGTGTGTCACTGGTAGGACAGAAATGTTGCTAATGAGTTGGCCAATACATAGAATTCAGTCAGTAGTTTAATGTAGTAAATCATGTTTTTAGAAGTCTTTTTTCCAGCTTTGCTCAGAACAGTAGCTAATTAAAATCTGGCAAGCATAACCATAAGTGAAATGTTGGCATAATACTTCTTGTAAAAGCTATTTAAGGACTGCACTCATAGAAAAAGGTGGATATGCTTGAGTTACCAAAGAAAACTTGCTCTGTACATGTCTCTGAGTATGAGCATATTTTTTTGCAAGGCTTCATTTTCCTTGCAGTATTTGAAAAGGCTAAAGATGACTTTAGTTATGATTCTTACATTTTCAGATAAAATTCAGGTTTCATTGCTAATGGTCTTCTGTCATTATGAAATATTACAGTGTACTAATAGTGGTAGGTAAGCAGACTTATACCCCACGGGCATTTACTTATGAGAGGAAACATCACCAAAATGGTAATACTTTTGGCACAATTCCTGGAGGGATGGAATGACTTTGACTCTCATTAACTTCAGCTAAATTATCTCGAAAAATTGCTGAGTACCTTGCAGGAGATTCTTAAAACCTCATAAGGCTGCCTCGAAATTAAAATAGCCTGCTCTCTAATTGCTGTGAGACTCATTCTCTTCATGTGCACAAGGCTACTTTACATTTTCAAGGTTACTTTAAAAAATATTCTCAGTCAGGGGCTATCACCTAATAGCTGACTGTAAGTATTGAGGAGTGGTGGCTCATAGTAAAAGTAAGCAAAGACACAAATATAGCCCAGAAGTCATTAACATTTGTCAGCATTTTTGTCAAGCATATTTTTGGCATTGTTCATAATGGAGAGTAATTTTTGAGGACTTTATTGTAATGGCACATGTTGAGTGGAACTGAAAATCACAAGCCTATGAAAGACTTAGAATAGGCTGTATCTTTTCCATCCAAAAGGTTTATTAATATTTTTTAAAAATTGAGAGGAAAAATATATATACGACTATATTTATCAAGAACAAAACAGATATTATTTGGTAAGATGGCTGGTTCTTTGATAGTTTGTTTACTAGGTACAGGTTCTAATATGATCCTTTTAGATTATCTCTGTAGGATCTACAATGTATTAAGTTGTTTCCAAACAGTGAAGAAGATGGCCCCTGGTCTTAGAAGTTCACAAACTATGGAATGCAGTTTTACATGGTAAGAAGAAGGTATCAGAATCTCTCTCTAAGAGACAAGACAGATCATAAACTAAATGTCATTCTTCACAAATATTAGGGTCTACATCCATGAATAGGGTAGAAAGAATTCCCTTTTGGTGTCAGAATAAGCCCACCATGCACCGAAGCCCACCTGTACAAAATCCTGCTTGCTCACTGCTAGTAGGAAGATAGAGAAGCAAAAGTACAGGAAATGGATGGTGGCAAATCACGTGACCTCCAGCTGAAAGACCGTTTAGTCCTAACAAGTACATAAACATTTTTTTCCCAGACTGGTGTGCCTATCTGGTCTCTGCAAACTTCTGCAAGAACATAAACAAACATTATTTTTAACCAACGGTAGTACAACTTTTTACACTACAATAGGTTCATTAGACTCGGTCTTTTCTTCATAAGAATTCCATAAGAATTCATCACTTAGTAGACATTTGACCAGCTTTGCATCTTACTGGTCAAACAAAATGTCCATTTTTTACCAGTGCAGTTTCCCTTTTTGTCACTGCCAGTATTCAAGAGGTTCAAATGAACATGGAGCATCTCTTGACTCAACCTCCTATTGTCTCTCCAATTGCAGATGGCTTGATTACTTTTCCTGTGGATTCTAGGCAGAATATCACATTGAAGAATGAAACCCTTAGGACATATAAGGTGCTCTGTATGGGTGCACATCAGTGGGATTTATGTTCATTTTGGAGGATGTGTGTGTGAATACAATGGACTATACACTCAATGTACTCCATAGGCTGGGAACTTAGGAGTTAACTAGATAATTGGTGCTATATACACAGACTACGGTTAAAGTTCCTGCTACAACAGCCAATATATTTTCCCCTATCTGAAATACGGATGCTTAAATTTGTGTTCAAATCACAATTCCTGTTAACTTCAGTTTCCAAAAATAAATCTCTGTACTAAACCCCAGGGATCAAATAGTATCTTTTACTGCTTTCTTTTAAGAACCACGGCTGTATGTAATAGTCATGGAGCTATTTCTAGTCCTTACAACAATAGGCATTTCTTTCCAAAATATTTCTTCTTTTGGTTTTCTAACAATGTGTGTGTTTTTGTAAAATTCTATAAACAAGCATTTTTTTTAAATTACAAAAAAGAGATAGAAGATCATTGGTGCAACCGCTAATAAAAAATTTGTCCATCTTATTTTTAAATTCCTAAGGCATGCAAAGCTAATGTGCTAGAAGCATAATATTGAATCAAATGTCAAGGAGGCAAGCTTTTTGCCAAAGTCAGCAGCAGTAGGAAACCCTGCCTCTCAGCAACGAAGCTGAAAAAAGCTTCAGTGCCTGCCAGTTGGCACTAAGTCACATTGGCATTTGGGGAATTTGCATTCTGACTTTATGCAGGTAGATATTGGGAACATCAGACTTGATTTGAAAGCTGTTTCAAGCTTGATATGCCTCTTCTCTGAATGATCTGTGCCTGCATAATCTATTCAGTAAAGTAAGTGGTATATCTTGTCCTCCTGGTCGAGAATATTGAATATTGGAGAATGAAACATGAGGTAAATTCATGTGCACTCCTGTCCTCCAGTTCCCCAGAAAGGAATATTTTCACTGGCCCTGTTTAAAAAACAAAAAAAGAATAAGAAAAAAACATCCTGACATAAGCAATGCTGCCTCTGCAACTACATCTGCTTCTGGGGGCTCTTTCCATATTATGTATTATAAGGAAAAATCATTGCTGGCAATGGGAGGCACTGCATTACCTAACTGGACTTTTGAATCTTTAGTTTCTGTGATTCATTAACATTTTGGGAAATTTTGTTTCCTGACTAGCATTTCTGTTTCCTGACTCACCTTAGAGGAGGAGATACAGTCAATAGTGTAGAAGGAATATATACAGTTACTTTAATATTCTTAGTGAAGAAGTCTCATGCCATGGAAAAGGTCAAACTGTGTACTTTCCTTATTTGGTTTTGATATTTCAGGAAGTTTAGGACTGTGAATATCTCTCATATAGTTCCATTGATTCATATGCAACATATTGCTTAAATGATTTTTTTCAGTTGGAGTCTTATATATATATTTCAATATTAGAGATGAAAAACAATCTGTATGCAGTGGTTTAGCTGTCAAAGTAGTTTTGTGTACTAAGTCTTCTACTTTGGTGGTGGATTTTTTTTTGGTTTGGGTTTTTTTGGTCATTGAACTTTCCTGCTTCTTTTCTTATCCATCTGATTGCATTTTCAGTTTGGCTGGAGCTTTTCAGGGCATTGTCATTAGCCATCTCATCTCATCTTTTGGCACTCAAAAGTAACATGATTACCAGCCAAATGCTCATGCTGCATATATCATCTTCCCCCTCTCCAAACTCTCCCAGACCATTCAGAGTTGCATGGCCAACTTTTGATGATCTTGCTGCCAACTCATAATTTCTTTTAAACTACCCTGCTCAAGTCTCTGAAAAAATACAAATGTACCTACTTTCGTAAGTATCATCTTGGCCAGCATCTTGGTCTTAAGATGAAGACTGAGTCACAAAAGCTGCAAGCAGATGGAGGATGCATCTACCTTCTGTTCTTACTGCTTTACAGGGATTCTTATGCATCTCACTGCTGATATACTAGGTACTGGTTGTGTCTCCATGAGATGCTGACTGTGCAGTCATTTATACAGTTGTTCTGTATAAACAAGTACTAAATGACTCTGCAGTAATCGGAGTTACTGTGCAGTCACACTGAGGAGCAGCTTTTTCATTATGCTGGCTGTAGGTTATTACTACTGTGCGGTAGCTCTTGACTACTGTGCAGTAGCTTTGTGTCATACTTCCTGCCATGTGATGCTACTGTGTAGTAGTCACCGGCTTCTGCACAGTCAGCATCTCATGTAGATGCAGCCACTGACTCCAGGTGGAAGTCTCTTGTATTGGTGGAAATCTCTTTACATCAACTAGTTATGTTCCAAATCCAATACACTGATAATTCTGTTCTGTGCCCACTCAATTGAAGAGCTTTAGGTAATAGGGGTGTGTGAAAGTTCAGTCGCCGATTTGATTTGGAGAAGATTCAGCCTGATTTGGAGGCCAAATCACCGAATCTAAATCAAATTGGGAGACAGAAAAAATCCTCTGAAATGACTTGGAGCCTCCAAATCAATTCAGAAAAGATTTGGAAAAAGATTCAGAGATTCAGAAGGCAGTCTTTCAGGGGAACAGCAACTGAAAAGAGGGAGGGAAAGTGCAGGGGTGGGGGGAAAGACTGACATCTGTAGTTGGCCAGTAACTGTGATCTTTCCCTGAGTCCCCTTCCAATCACAGTACTCTGGGGAAGGAAACACAGAAACAGCTACCATCCCTGCAATTTTCATCCTGCTGTGCCTTAACATACACACAGTCACGTCACAAGTTTTGCTTTGAACAGTTTGAGGTGTAGTTTGCCAGAAACGCCTGCACCTATCTTCTTGAATCTTGGCAGACCTCATCCCCTTAGAAGGGGCTACCATCCCTTCTGTTTTCCATCCAAATCTGACAAAAAATGACAAAGTTATAGGTATTTTAGTGATTCCCCATTATAGTCTATGGCAGAATCACCGAATCTCTGAATCGGTGCCGAATCTTCCGAAGCCGATTCGGCCGAATCGACTGGGGACGGCAATCCGAAACTCTGAATTGAATCACTGTCCTCTGAATTGGCCGAATCTGAATCGAATACTTCCCTATTTGCACAGGCCTATTAGGTAACTCTTGATTATTTCTGTGAAGCATGTGAAATGTTAGACTCACTGGGTGCATTCGCAGGTTCATTAATGTGCTGTAGTTAAGGTGCGTTACGTTTTTAGTACTTAGATAACCAAGTACTAAATCAATGTGCAGTAGCTGGTGCTACAGCACAATAGCACCAGTGCATGGCTTTTTAGTGACACTAACTGTGCAGTAGCCTAATACTACTGTGCAGTAGCATATTAGCACAGATTTTGCCCTTCATGCTACTGTGCAGTAGAATTAGGATACTGCACAGTTATCATCTTATGTAGATGCACTCACGGTCAGTTTCACAAAAAACGAAACCCTTTACCAACCGACCCCAAAACAAACAGCTGTTCCTCCATATATCCCTCAAAATTAGAGGGAGAATGTTGAGCATTTCCCCTATCTGGATAGCCATCTTTCCCAAAACATAAGCAGAGACAATGATACAACACTGGATTAAATATGACAGTGCCTTTGGACATTTCCAAAATCTTGTCTTCAGTGATCATGGTCAGGACCCAAAACAAATTTCTCTACCAGGCTGTTGTCATCTCTACCCTGTTGTATGGGTATGAAACTTGGATGATATATCAAAAACACTTAAATTCTGGGCTTTTACTATCAATGATATCCTCAGAAAATCCTCTATCCCAATTAAAAGGACAGCATTCTGGCTCACGCAACTACCACCAGCATTGAAGCCAAGTTTATATGAAACTAGCTTTTTCAGACAGTGCATATTATGAGAATACCTGACAACTGGTTCCCCAAACAGGTCCTATACTCTCAACTGACTGATGGTCACCACTCTAAAAATAGGCAAAAGAAAAGATTCAAGTACACCCTGAAAGCCAGCCCAAAGAAATGTGATATTAAAATCAGTACATGGGAGACTCAAGCACTGAATCATCTGCAGTGGAGCTATGATGGATGACAAAGGAGCTATCATTTTGAGCAAACTCCTCTAAGTATTGAGGCAGATAGGTAAGAGAAAAGGAAATAGCTCCAACCCAACATTGTCAGGTTCTACTCCTTCCTTCTGGATCTAACTGACATGTTTGTAGTCAAACATATGGATGTCAGATCAGGCTACTACATCATCTACAGACTGATGACTCCCTTGTTTACTGGAAGACTATTATTCTCATATCAAGGGACTGCCAAGAACCAACTTTGCAGAGTCTGCAGAAGGGTGGATTAGCATCGTACTTAGTGCTTATGGTTGTATGTAGGTGAAATGAGGGGCATGTGTGCACGACACTTTAAAATGGGTTAAATGCTTTTATACTGTTTTAATGGTGTTGATTTGTGTCTGCATCAGTGTCGTATTGCACAGTAATTCCAGCTGCTGTAGCAAATTCATCAGTATAATGTGCCTCAAATGACTTGGGATACAGCAAACTAAAACTCCTCAGAGGAGTTTTAGTTTGTTGCCCTACAGCCATGGAGTGAACCACTGGGCTCTGTGCAGCTCAGGGGCTCTGCAGGAAGCCTGTGCAGGCAGCTTGGCAGCAGCCCGGGAAGACAGGCTCCACCCAAGGTTCCTAAGGTGAGCTCGTGAGCGGCTGCACACAACTAAAAGTGTGGCTGCGCACAGCCTTTTCAAGGCCACACACCAGGAGAGGCTGGGGCGGGAGCCTGGCATGGGCTTGGGGGGCATGTCCCACAGTGTCCCAGAGCTAGCGGAGCCTCACTCGGAGCAGGCAGCGGCTCCTCCCCGAGGTAAAGCAAGGCAGGGATGGAGGATGAGGCAGGCAGCTGGCACGGGCTCTGCTGGCTCCGGAAAAATGCTCCAATCTCTGGCCTTGATGTGGGGGAGTGCAGCACTTCCCTGGAGCCAGCAGAGCAGCCCCTGGCCCCAGCCCCCAGCCTCTCAGCTCCAGCCCTTGGCCCCAGCCTCTGACCCCCAGCTCCAGCCCCAAGCCTCTCAGCTTCAGCCCCCAGCTCCCAGCCCCCAGCCTCTCAGCTTCAGCCTCCTGTCCCCAGCCTCCAGCCCCCAGCCTCTCAACTCCAGCCTCTGGCCCCCAGCCCCAGGTGTCCCACGCTGGACCGAGGCAGGGTGCTCATGGACCAAGGCAGTGCACTCATGGACTGCTACTCCTTAGAGGGAACATTGGCTCCACCCAAGATCTTTTTTTTTTCCCCTTGGCGCTTGCCTGCCTGCCTGAGCTGCACAGGGGTCTAGTGCTTCCCTCTGAGGCTGCATTGCCCCCCGGGACCACCCAAGCCAGGTGCCTGTGGGCAGATGCCATCTTGGGGGGCCAGCTGCTGTCACGGAGGGAAGTACCAGCCCTCTCCCACAGCCCAGGGACTACTCTGCCCACCGGCAGCTTGCCCTCCCCTCTCCACCACCAGAGAGGCAGGTAAGTTCAGGTGTGTGCATGACACAAGGTTTTAAAGGGCCCTAAATTGAAGTGGGGTTTTAAAAAAACCACTTGTCACAGGGCACTAAGGTGCCTGTTCCTTTAAGAGCAGGAACTGCCTAGGGAGAGGGTCCTAAGAGTCAGATAGAAACCCCACAAGTCCAGGATACTATGGCAGCAGGCTAACAAGGGAATTAGCCTGCACCTGCACCCAGTCAGCTCACCGGAAGAATGCTGGGCCCTGGGCACATATAAATCCCAAGGCTGAGACCAGTAGGAGTTAGTTCTGTGGCAGCAGCCAGGGGAAAGAGCCTATAGGGAAGAACTGCCCAGAGATGCTGTGGCTGCCTGATATGCTGCATAGAGGGCTAATGGGGTTCCAGGAACTCACCAGGTATGCTGGCCTACAAGGCACTTAGTGCTGGGGGGAAGCTTGACTTTTTTTAAAGGGACAGGGCACACCCTGAGCTGCTTTTATTATGTTATAGCCCAGGGGCTCATATTTTGGTTGCTGTTTATAGACTGGTCGATCTGGCTGAGACTATTGGGGAAGGAGGAGGCCTCATTGGGGCCCCACTACAATGTGGGGACCCCAGCACCAGGGGGCATGGCAACAAAGGGGGTGAGCAGACCCCAGCACCAGGAGGCATGGCAACAAAGGGGCTGCAGAAAGCCCAGCGCCAGTGTGGGTGCCGAGACAGGGCTGCAGAGAGCCCGGTGATAACAGGAGGCTGAGCTATAGCAAGGTCCCAGAGAGACAATGTTTAAATACCATCTGTGAGGCTTGGGGCATGGTAAAGGGGTGGCTTTGGAGCCTCACATCTAGCCCATAAGGCTGAGGGTATCCCGTGAGGCATCCATTTTGAGTGGGGCCCAAAAAGGGGTTCAAGAACCCACAGGGTTCAGTGGGGTCCATCAGGACTGTGTCCAAACATGAACTTGAGGGCAGCCTCCCTAATTATTATAATTACCAACAAGACATGGTAGGTGAGGAAAAGGGTGCCCATTGGGCAAGAGAGGCACAGTCACGGAGCCATAGGGGCATCATAGCCATCCCTGGGGACCCTATACCGTGATACCACTGCTTCAATTTAGGGCCCCCATTTAATTTACACACACCCATTCTATTTGGCTATCTAGAATAGAGATTTGCATTCCATTTCAGGGCCCTAAAACTAGTCATTGAAATATTGTACTTTTTGGATTCAAAAAATGAATGTGGGTTCCTGTCATACAACTTTTCCATAAATATATATTTTTTCCTGGGATGTTTCCATAATTCTGCTCCTATTAAGCCATTTGAATTCTTACAAAATGTGAATATTTATGAAAGTCTCATTCTATGCTTCATATATTTTATCTATTATGGAAGTGTGACACTAATTTGTAAATGTGCATCAACTGACTTTCTATTATAGGGTCATTGCAATAGGATCAATATCTTTGAATTGAACTAAGTTTTTGCATGTACATTTAAAAATTTGGGACCCTAAAACTCAGGAGTTAGTATGTATCATTTTATAAAGCATTCAGATGAATACATGTAGTCATTTTTCATTTAGTATGCTTTCACAATGAATATAGTAAAATAATAAAGATATAGTTGCCTAGAGTTTTTCATAATATTGCCATGAGTCTTATGATTCCTACTAGTTATTAACATTCCCAGCATGTACAGGAATGATGATGTTAGTAATCCGCAATAAACTCTGTGTATCTGAAAACTAGGTCAGCTTTCTCACATTATGCAAGGCAAGGCTTTTTGTATTTCTAAGTTTTGTATAGAGAAACTGATTAATAGCAAGACAAGCCAATTTATAACTCTTCATTCTCCAGCACTAGTATGTTACACTGGAATGTTGATGAGTATATCCTGGGATTGCTGATCAGTAGCAGTAATTCATACAGGGAAGAATGCTGGTAGTTTCTAAAATAACCAAATATATTAGCCATATTTTATTTTGTGTAGCATACTCTATGTTGGGAGTCTTGTGCAAACATTGACTTCTGTCTTGACTAAAAAGGGGCAAGCAAAATATGGCCTGCAGGCCTGATCCAGCCTGCCAAACAATTTCATCTAGCTTGCAGGTGCCCACCAACTAATTGTACCCCACCGAGCCCATATGGCTCTCTTCCTACCCTCATGGGTGGAAGGGTCCTGCCCAGCCAGCATGCAGCTTCCAGGGGGGCTGCTGCTGCAACTGTTGCAGCCTCTGGAGAACCTTCTCATCTTCTGAGACATCCAGTAGCTCCTCCTCATCTTCCTGCTGCAGTGCTTGCTCCAGGCACCAGATAAGAAAGCAAAGTGTGGAGGGGGATTTGCAACTGGGCAGGAGTGTGGGGCATAGGGATGGCAGGACCCTAGAGCCAACACTTATGGGGGCAGCATGAGCAAAGAACTAGGGTAGGCAGGGTGTGGGTGGGTGGGGGGTATGGGAGCCTCCCCATACACTCCCCCACCCCCACAAGTGTGCACAGCCCTTACTGCTGGCAGCAGCAGCAGGTGGTGGGTGCTTGTGGCCCATGCAGGTGTTACCACTTGGTGATGCATGGCTCTGGCCAGTGCTACATGAGGCAGCAAGGAGTGCAGCCTGCCTGACTTGCCAAGCACGTACAGCTCCTGGAACTCGCACACCACTGGGGGAAGCTCTACATGGTGGAGCCAGCTGCCTGGTTACACTCCCTGCCATGCAGGTCTCAGGACTCTGCCAGAAGTGGAGGGGAGTGCTGCTCCCTGCTTCCCAGTGGAGTCCGGGACCTGCACAGCAGAGGGTGAGGAAGGCAGTTGGCTCCATCACCAGGGCATCCCCAATGGTGCACAAGTGCCAGGAGCTGCATGTGCACCATGGGGAGCCCTGCATGATAGAGGTGTGCCAGGCTTGCTGCCATGTGTAGTGCTGGCTGGAGATGTGCACTGCTGGGCAGCAGCTCCTGCACAGGCTATGAGCACCCTAAGGAACCACTACCTGCTGCTGCTGCTGGCAGGGGCTGTGCACCATGAAGGGGATTGTGGGGTAGAGAAATGTGGGTGGGCACACACACCCAACCACACCCTCCTACACACAATATATAAGAGTATGACTTTATTTTTGAGTTATTACACAATCATCTTTATATACAATACACAAATCATGACAAAAATAGTTTTTTGTTATAAAATTAAAGTATGTATAGTAGGTGTTTGACTTTTAGTATATGATTTTTTCTGGTTCCAAATGGCAATCCTCCCCCACCAAAAAAAAGCATACTACTTGGAGCAAGGGGTGGGACTTCCAGTGGCAAAGGTCAGGGGGTTAGAGGCAGGACTTCCCTCCTGGGTCCATGAGAGTGTCTTTGTGAGGTCCTCTTTGTTGTGTAGATCAAGCAGGGTTCCTTCCCTGTTGGTGTCAGATGGCAGGCAGATAGTCAGGAAGGTGTAGAAATCTTTCTTGTTGTTCCTCTACGCACAAATGAAGTTTCTGTCTTACATATGGGGACTTTTTTACCATCTTTAACTTTCCCTAAGCCTTATGAAGGGAGTATGAGCCTGAAAACTTGCAGAACAATGTAATTTTTTTTTTGCAACTTCTCAGTTGGTCTAAAAAAAGGTGTCATCTCTGAACCAAAAGTTCTAGATTTTGCGTTTCTTTTTGTCTCACATCAACACGGCTACCAAATACATCACTTAAACATAGAAGATGTCACATTGTAGCTGATTTTGGATTATAAACTTAATTGCTGAACAACAAGAAAGATTACTGCACCTCCCTGCCTGTCTGCCATCTGCCACTATCAGGGAAGGAATCCTATTTGATTTATACAGCAAAGAGCACCTCACAAAGATACTTTTATGGACCCAGAGGGACAGATTTCCAGATCCAGCTTCCTCAGTGCAAAAATGAAGTTTATTTCCTACATATGGGGACTTTTTACCATCTTTAACTTTCCCTGAGCCTGATGAAGGGCATGTGAGCCGGAGAACTTGCAGAAAAAAAAATATATTTTTGCATTTTCTCAGTTGGTCTAATAAAAGCTATCATCTTTCTAATGATGTTCTTATGAGAAAATTGGAGGACTGTGGGCTTAACCATGAGACAGTTAGGTGGGTAGGGAGCTGGTTGCAGGGTAGGACCCAGAGTATTCTAATGAACACATCTGTGTTGTCTTGGTGAGAAGTGGCCAGTGGTGTCCCTCAGGAGTCGATGCTTGGTCCAGTGCTTTCAACATCTTTATCAATGATTTGGATGCAGGGGTGAAGAGCTCACTGGCCAAGTTCACGGATGACACCAAGTTATGGGGAAGCGTGGTCATGCTTGAAGATAGGCTGCAGATACAGGCAAACCTAAACAGGCTAGCAAGTTGGGCAGATCAGAATCAAATGAAGTTCAACGTTGAGAAATGTAAAGTGCTCCATCTGGGGACAAACCCTGCCTACACACCACCTACAGGCTTGGCAATGCCAAACTGACCAGCACCACGAATGAAAGGGAGCTGCGGTAATAATAGACCACAGTATGAATATGAGCTGGCAGTGCAATACTGTAGCCAGTAGGGCAAATAATACCCCGGCCTGCATCAATTGATGCATCTCCATCATAACTAGGGAAGTGATTCTTCCACTCTACTTGGCACTGGTGTGACTGCAGCTGGAGTACTGCGTCCAGTATTGAAAGACTTGCATGGCAAGCTTTACAAGGAAAGGCTGAGGGACCTGGGACTCTTCAGCCTGAAAAAGAGAAGGCACAGAGGGGACTTGATAGAAGCTTACCACTACATCACAGGTGTAAATCAAGGGCTTGGCGAACAACTGTTCACCAGGGCACCCTTGGGGAAAACCAGGAGTTTTCAAGGAGCCACAAACTCCTGAAAGACCATTTCAGGTTCAACATCAGGAAAAACTTCTTCAGAGCTAGGATGTCCAGACTGGAATAAACTCCCTCCGGGGGTGGTGCAATTGCCTATCCTTGAAATCTTCAAGACGAGACTGGACGGTCACCTTGCTGGGGTCGCCTAACCCAAACTGTCTTTCCTGCCTGATGCAAGGGGCTGGACCCAAAGATCTTCTGAGGTCTCTTCCTGCCTCATGATCTATGAATCTCTGAACAAAGAGTTCTAGATTTTTGCATTTCTTTTTGGCTTAGACCAACACAGCTACCAAATACATTGCTCAAACCAATCTAGGTTTTTTCTGACCTACTTGCCAAATATAGTCTCAGCAGTGATGCAGATCTTTTTTTTTTTTTTTTTTTTAAGGCTTCCCCCTTTCTCTTCAGTAGTCTCTCAGAAATGCAGCTCTGGAAGAGCCTCCTCCAAAGCATCCATAAACAGCAGATGTATCGTGATATTAATGCATGGCAAACTCTGACACTTAGAGCAGAAGATTTGCTTTGGTTTCTGTTTGATCTTAGTGACTGCAAGTGAGGGATCAATGTCACAATCAGTACTATGGTAGCTATGAGTAAGGACATCACTGAGATTTGCCTGCCTAATGACAATGAGGTCCAGCTGGTACCAGTGGCCAGATCATGTATGCCTCCATACTTTATGGCATGGCTTCATTTGAAAGAATGAGTAGGTAATACACAAGTTATAATATAAGAAGAACTCCAACAGCTTTTGTCCATTATCCTTTATAGTAACTAATTGCCTGTCAAGAATAATGGATTTCAGGGAATGTTTACAAGCCCCCCCACCACTCATCCTTCTGGGTCAGCCATGTAAAGACTCTCTCCGCTGCTGCTGCCTCCTTCCAGCCTCTAGTGCAGGGGCTCCCTCCCCCTGCCTGCCTCCACCTCACAGTGGGGCTTCCCTGCTGCCTGGCCCTGACAACAGCTGCCACTATGACCCTACCTTCGCCTCCTCCCACCCCACCCCACTTCACTCCCTCCCTCCCCACCCGCTGCCTCTTCCACCCTGCTGGCTCTTCTGGGGAGCACTGGGGACAGGCAGTGGGTGTGGGGGGGTGCCACCACTGACAACCCACAGAGGCATGGGGAAGCCGCAGTGCTTGGGCAGCTGGGATGTGTTTGCTGCTGCCACAAACTTCCCCAGCAATGGCTCAAACTTGGACACGTGCACCCTGGGCCTGTGCAGCCAATCACCACCCAACCTTTTGGCAGTGGATGCACAGTTGGCTAGAAGCATTATCGACAGGCAGACACACAGACGCACAGACTAAGCCCTTTATTATATTAGATTTCCTGTGTTATGTGACCCCAAGAAAATTGGCTAGGATTCACTGTCAGCAACAACTCTGGTAGCACCAGCTGTCAGCACCTATTCTGTGCTTACTACAAATGTACAATAAGAAAAGTAAGAAATACCGTTCTCTGCAAAACAAGCTACTTTACCTCTGTGGATTTTCAAATAAAATAATCCTATATATATCTGAAGCTATGCAACCAGGCCACTGTGGGCACATGTAAAAGTTCTTAAAGCTGGATGATGAGTGTCATACAGGACCATGACTCTAAATGGCAAGACACTTCACAGACAAGTTGAACAGATGAGAAGTTGAATTTCAGATGGTGTGCCATCTGCAGATCTGGAAGCCATTATACTGCTAGCAGGAACAGTTCTTATGAGTCTATCAGTAGTTGTTCCCAATCTGTTGAATTCCTGAAGTGACTCAAGAAGAGCCAGAACAATAGTCAATGTAATACAATAGTCAGTAGTGTCAGTATGTGTTATATATACTACGTGAAGACCAGAGCGAGCCCTATTTCTCCTCTGCCCCACTGCAAAGAGAGAATCTAGCTGTGAAAATGGTGTCATCTGCATGGCATAAGCCTGGTGGCTCAGCATTTCAGGAATTATTAACAATTTGATGGACTTTCTAAACACGCATTTTGTCACCTAAGCACAAGTGGTCATTACAGAACTACATCACACTACTGATATCCCAGCCATAGTAGATTATGCTTGATGATCTAGTAAATGTGGCTTCCATGACCCACTCTCTATCCCTGGTTTTCAGAGTTCTCAACAGTCATAAGCAGAATTTGTAAGAGGACTCAGAGAGGGATATTTGCAAAAGAGCATGAGTCGCAAGGTACATGCATATCCCTAATAGTAAGCTAAAAATGTCAAGCTTATTTTGATGCATATGTGCAGCTATAGTGATATCTGTGGTGACTACAGCATCTCAAAGATCCAATTACTGTGCAGTTAGGTTTTTTAATTGTGCAATTACTTTTTCCGGCATAGTTTATAATTTGCCCCATTTCCTACAGAAAACAGTTAAAGGAAAAAGACCAAGATTTGAAGTTAAGAATCACACTTCCTTTTTATTTCATAAAAATGAGAATTCCTTTTTCTGTCTCCATAATTACTTTGTCTTCATTCTAAATGCAACCTTTACCCTAGCTAGAAAGGACAGCTAGAGAGTACCGCGTTGTATGGGAGGGTATTAGGTCTTGGCTTGTAATTTAGACTTCTGTCTATTGGACTGAAAACAATGGACATTTCCCACTAATGAGAATGGGTGAACACATTTCACATGAGTCACCAATTTACTTGAATTTTGTGGCTTTGTGGCTAGATCCAGTAAAAGCACTGTGGTACCTACACTTTAGAATCCAGAACCCTGTGTTAGGCAGGAAAGCTCTTTTTACAGTGCATGAGGAGTGTTGGGTACTATAGAATAGGACCCAAAACAGGAAGCACATTGAGCAGGATGTTTCCTAAAATCACCATGCAGCTGCCTAGAGCTGGCCAGGAAACCCTGAAGGAAAAGACCAATCTTTGGAATCTTTGGAATGTTCCAGGAGAACATTCATTACACCATCCTCCTGCGAAATATGAAATATCATAACCAGAAGAAAATGTAATTCAACATCCTGCTTGACACCAGACAACATTGAGGTAAGTACATTGTTCTAACTTTTGTCTGAGCCTAATTTGCATAAAATGAACTATTCCAACCAGGAGATCTTACAACACCTTCAGCTGTCCTGTGAAATATGAATTTTCATTTCCACATAGGAGAAATTTTACAATCTTTGCCGTCTCATATGCCTGAGGAAGGGTGTGTGCACCCAAAAGCTTGCAAATAAAGTTTTTTTTGTTTTGTTTTGGGTTTTTTTTGCAAATCTCTAATTGGTCTAATAAAAGATACCACCTCTGCCATGAGTTCTGATTCCAGGGTATAGTTAGACACCTAAATGCCATTTTAAGTGCCTAAGTCTCTTATACCATACTTGGCCTTTGAAACTTACGTATACTAAATCCATCAAAGAGATGATTATCCGAATTTGGCAAGGCATTAAGTAATGATCCAAAGAAATGGAAGAAAAACGTTTCATTGAGACTAGTTCTTGATGGATGGAGCTGCTAGATGAGGTCATGGAGACTCATCATTGTTGAAGTTCAAGAACTGGTCAGATAAGACAAATATAGATAAATGAGACAGTAATATGGAAATGTTAAATTCTGTATAAAGCACTAGGCCAGGCTAGACAAATAGGTATTTTCTAGCCCTGCTATCCTCTGTAATAGTATACTTTATCTTTGAATTTTCATATTTCAGTATGTTGTCATTGTTTTATATTATAATTTGTGAAGACAGAAAACCTTCTGTGCAGCCTTCTATCATAATTGTGGCTCACTCTTCAATGTGGCCCCCAAATACTTTCCATTGCTTTGCATTTCCTTTGAACCTTTTCCTTTGTGCATACCCTTGCATCGTTCTATTCTCCAGATGGTATGTAATTTTCTTTGGCACGTGGCTAAAATATTCTAACTTTATTTTCTCTTGATCATCCACAGTGATTTTGTACTCGCTGGGCTTTATTTTTCCATGACACTCTCTCATTTTAGACAATTACATTATACTTCAAAAGCTTCAATCACTTCCTCATCTATCACCATGAGGATTCGGATTACCAGCCTGAATTCTATTCTGACATAGTCCTTCTTTAGATGCTCTTTATTCACTTGAATGAAAAACAGGCCTTTCCCCGTATTTTCCAAATGCTGTTTTGCTTTTCCGTGATTAACATTAGCTAGCAATACATAGTCCACATATTTTATCAGATGGAGATTCTGGTCTCAAAAGCCATTGATTTTGCTTTCTTTACTTCAAACTACATCAGGAATTCATGCACTTTTATAGGCAACAGTCCTTGTCATCCAGTGCCATGAATGGATATACAGAGAGCAGGGGTACTAAATAGAAAGGAAATAGAATACAATAGGTGCATCTACACATGCAAATAATCCGGGAGCAGTTTACTCTAAAACAAAGTATTCGAGAGTAAACTCTCCTGGGCACACATCTACATGTGCAGGGACTTGGGAGCAGATATGATGGGCAAATATTGGCTTCTGCTATTATTTTTACCTAGCTTAATAATTTTCTTATTCATCAATTTACTTTAGAGTTGTCTGTTTAATGGGGTATGAACCTATCAGATTTGCATTCAAATGCAGAGGTGTTTCTTCCCATGACACTTAGAACAGCTTTGGACACTTCAGATCTGTGTCTTTTTTATGAGGTAGAACTACAGAAATAATTTCCTATTCTTCAGGAGTTTCTCTGTAGATTACACAGTTAACAGGCTTTTACTGTGGCTTAACTATCATACACTAAGCAAATGACTCATGATGCAGACACAGGTAAAGGTACAGCAAATTTTAAACAGAATCTTCTCTCTCTAAGATATGACTGGAGCAATTGCTGAGTTAATGAGTGTTATGTATTAGTAGCACAGGCTAAAAAGGCACAACTTGATTTAGAATCTTCTGAGCAGCAACCCCATAGGTCCATGGCTGCATGTAAGAACCCTGCCATTCCTGACTAGCGGATAGCTGATGAAAAATCGAACTTGGCAATCATGTATTAACAAGCCGTTTTCTTTCATTTTACCTGAGACATTTTAGATTGTTTTGGCTTCTCCTACTAATTTCTCTGGGAAAAAAAGAATACCTTTTACGCTAGATAGGGCAAGAAATACAATGGAGTTGCTAAATACATCGTGCCATGACAAATGTGTTTTATTTGTGGTTTTTTTCCCCCAGCATTTCTGTCTGTATTACCAAGCAGTAAATATACCAAGCTTCAACAACCATTCATTCTTCTGGTAGAGGTGACACCAACCACTCTTTTGTACTTCCTAGGGAGATATCCCTTGCTTTAGATATGAGCATACCACAAAGACGTTATGGGCTAATGAGTGTGGCTATATTTTGCTATAATTTTGGATCCTTACATTCTGTGACATCTTTAAATTTCCCTTTTTGGTAAGCTGTTGTGGCTTTTGGTGAAAAGAACTGATTGATGTTCTGTTGGAGAAATGTAGGAGATGGCGCATGGTTTTAATAGCATAATACTTAAATCAGGAGTGATCTTTAGTTTTATGCTATTTATTCTTTACATATTTTGTGCAAATACATGAAGCTGTTCCTGATGCTTTCCTAATATTGATATTATCTGTAGAGGGCTCATGTTGCTTAGTGTAATCTACAGTTATGTGTTTCTCAGTATTATGATGGTATACTTGCTTTCCAGTGTTTTGTTGACTGAAATCTACAGTGAATACCTGGGTCCTTCTTCATAGACATTCTTGTGTGTTCTGGGATGCAGGATAAACAGTTGAAGATTATTCACAGGGCCCTTTTGATATATACAGAAAGCCTGGTTTAAAAAGGTAGCCCGAAACACTGGTACAAGTGAAAAATCAGATATTTATGAATGTATGTGTGTTCTTAATTTGAAATGAGATTTTCTTTTTTTTTTTTTTTTTTTGAAAGGATACTGAAAAGAGAACAGCACTGGCCAGTGAGAATCAACCAAGCTGGTGACAGGTAATAGAGCAAGAATGCTCCTTAGCATTTTCCATTTCTCTTTAATCATTTAGAAATGATTTAAGAACTAATCAAGCCCCAGTCCTCCAACCCAATGTATAGAAGTGCCCTGCTGCTCTGCAGAGCACTGTTGACACATCCCAAATTGCACAGTCAAGTCCCAGATATAGAATGAGGGTAATGTTCTTATCAGACTTCTTTAATTAATGCCATCCATTCTCCCAACCACTGCTCCCGGGCTTGACAAACATACAGATAACTTTCATTCAACAACTTTAACACAAAAGCAGATCAACATTTTATTGCTTTTTAATGCCTCTTTTTGATAAGTTGAGAACTTTTTTTTTTTTCCTTTTACAGGGTAGTTATTGGCAGGAGGGAAGGGAAGGAATCACTGTATTATGATTTATGTGTTGTGATCTGCAGAGCTGCAAGTGCACTTATCTTTCAGCAAGTTTGTGAGAGATTATTCATACAGGTACTACTACTATTCTAATACACATTTGTTTTTACAATATATAGACTAAAATCACTTATTCTCAAATAAAAAATGGAAAGTTTCTTTGGTTTTGGTGGGATGTAACTGAAATTTCCTGAGAAGCTGTTTGTATGCTGTTTTGAATTAGAAATTGAATCTAGATCTAAATTCAGCTAGAGATTCAACTAGACCTAAGAAGCTGTCACAAAGTCTCCATACTGCTGGATGCAGAATACTGTATGACACAGTTCATCGTATTGAGACTACAATTGCTGAGAAAAAACTTAAAAGAATTTTGGGAAAATGGAATTGTTATCCCAAGGAATCTCATTCCCAGTCATTTTGTTCAGTTTTGATTGGACAACATTGACATCTAGGAGGAGACACTGGATGGAAAACAAAAGTTTCATGCAACACAGAATCTTGAAAGATATACCACCTGAATTTAACAAAGTCATTCCAATGATGCTGGCCCCGTAACAAGTCATTGAAACCATCTGTCCATAGCATGGGTAGTAACATGAAAAAAAAGCTTGACAAGATAGATGTTCAACAGATGTCAGGACAGACACCGGGGAGAATATCGGCTGACAACCAAGAGAATGTTGATGTACTAAGGTAGACAATTTTTGCCCAGTTTTTTTTCCAAGGATACTTCACCACCATCAATTGTTGGATTTTGTCCTATACTGCCTACACTAGCATCTAATGATGACACCATTTGGACTGTCATCATGTGATATAAAACAATAGCCAATTATAAAAGTCTCATTCGGCGAAGTGTGCTTGAATCTATTTCATCATTGTCATCACCTGACCAGTGTGGCTGTCAAGCTGAAAATGATGGTTATGTTCCTATCATAAACACACTTGAACCATTACCAGCAGAATACCTTTGGATAACAAGCTGCCAAGTGCAAGACAGACTGCTAGGGATGAACATGCTTGTGCCAGCAGAATAATGTCATACACTCCTGACTGTGAGTGCTATGAGACAGCATGTTGCAATCCATAGAATAACTGCAGGGATTCAGAAACAGATTCAAGTAATGAAGAGATCTGAAAAAGTGCAATTACCCATTGTATTAATCTTGTATATATCATTGTATTACTGTTATATTACCATTGGATTAGACTATTACATTTTCCTATTGCCTTGAGTGGAACATATGTCTATGGTTCATTGCCATGGAGTTATGTATTATTAATACCTAAGTTATCTGCCTTCTGAAATGAAAAAAAAATGTATTGTCTTATTCAGTATAACTAGAACAAGTACGCTAGCCTGAGTTATAATATTTTCAGTACTGTAGGCCTGCTATGAAATTTGTAATGACAGCATCTATGAAGTTTCATATTAGAATATTGTTTACTAGGGTTTTTTTATTACAGTGAGTCGCTATATGCTTGCTAATGTGTCAGCCATCTTAGAATCCAACATGGCTACCATGACAAATGTTACAATTGAACTTGATTCAAACAATGTTGGATTTTGTCATTGGAATTAAATTCTAACCTTAGTAGGTACTGAAATATTGACCAAAACATGAATTTACAGCAGCATCTTGGATTCCAGTATGTCAGCTACATGCACTACTTGCCAAATTGGCAACATGACTTCTCTGATATGGGTAGACCACCTCTACCTGAAATGCACTGTTGCTGCTTTTGGTTATGAGTTGCTTATACAACAAAATCTATGGACCTTATTGGTCAATTTATACCTTTTACTATTCTCCCTTCTAGGATATTCTCTGTAATTGCCCTTCTCTCCCCTCACCCCCACCCCGCTTCCTCTCCTTTCATATCTATTTTCTTAATACAGCTCCTCTCTTATTTTTGTCCTTTATGATTTTTTTTAACTTGTCAAGAATTCCCTGATAAAATATTTTCTAGAAAATGCCAATTTGCAGACACTGAAAGCTGTTCACAGGAAACAGTTGATTTCAACTTTTCCTAAAATGGAAATAAAAAAATTCAAATTGTTGAAATACCCCATTTTTACATTTTCAAAATATAATGTTTTTGTTTTCATTTTTTGACATGTAATTGGCTCTCACTAGGAAAAAATATAAACATTAAAATGGACAAAATCTGAAACTATGTTTTTCCATAATCCAAACTTTTGGCGTGTCAGTCCCCAAACTTTTAGAATGTAGCGAAGTGGGGCTCCCCACCTAGCCACAGTGCAAGGTTCTCCGCTTGCCTTTGGGTATGCCTCCCACCTTACTCAACTGCCATACCTTGTTCTTAATTAATTAATAGTTGGTAATTAAGGTGGGAGGCTGCCCATTTTATGCCCCAATGACGGGGCAATATCTGCGGCTCTGTACCTCCCCAAACACCGCAGCCCATGCCTCGGAGATGGTATCCAGATGACAATATGCTTCCAGCCTACTGCCAGAACAAGCTTAGGCCACACCGTCAGGCTTCAGTCACACGCCCATTCATACCATCTGCCTCTCACTCGGGCCTTACACACTCCACCCTCTCTCACAGGGTCTCTTTCATACCTCAGTGACTCATCATGCCTTGCTCCCTCTTGAAGCAGGCACCTTAGGTCATAGGCTTAGCTAGTCCATCCCTTGGGTGGCAGATGTACCGTCTTTAGGGCCTCTCCCATGACCCTCATCGGGGTAATGGCTAGCCAGTTACCTGACCAGGTTTAAGCTTGCTCTAGCCCCTTCTGGGGGCAACTCTATATACCTAAACATACTGGGCATTCAGCCCTCTGGCACCTGATCTAATGCACAGGGCTATGGCTCGTGGGGCTCCTTACAACATCTTTGGGGAGCTCTGCTCCCAGATTACACAGCACTGTGGTCTGGATCTGTTCTGTGGGCCAGGGGTTGAGCACCTCTACTGTGGAACATGGGAGACTTTTCTGGGGAAGGCAGGCTGTGTATGGAAAAAGTATTTAAACATCAGCTTTGTTTGAACTTTTGCCTGAGCTTAGATGGAAGTTTACATAATGCAGACTCAAATGATCTATGATTGCAAGTGGGGTGTACATTCTGTGTGTGTGTTTCACAGATGCCCTGTCACTTAGCTGCCCACTATCTCCTTTCGCAAGAGATTAGAGATACATAAGTACTAACAGGGTTTTTGTGAAGTTTAGTGTCTGCAACCTGCTTTGAGGATAGAGAGAGTTATATCCTTATTAAGCATTGTAATATGCATGCGTGCGCGCGCGCGCACACACACACATCTCTATACAGCATGTGTGTGTGTGTGTGTGTGTATTTATGTATATATAATATATATATATATGTGTCTGTGTGTGTGTGTGTGTGTGTGTGTATGTACATATAAAAACTTTAGATTTATAGGATCTATTTTATTTATCTAAATTATAATTTTTTGACGGGGGGTGAAAATACTTCGGTTTTTTGTTTGTTTGTTTCTATTTTTAAAATCCTGGGGTTACACTTTTGTCACGATTAAACCACAAATTGTTTTAGCCAAGATCTCTCTTTTACTGCAGATTTACAAAGCTCAAATCAGTTTTGATAATAGGTTCCATTTTCCCTCTCCTAATGTCTAATTATTGGAAAGAGATGAAAATTCCATTTTTATGCATGATTATGAACTTGACAGTGGCTCTTTAAGTTCTGAAGACGTGCAGAGTAGTTTGGAATGTAAGATACAGTTGGGTACCAAAAATGTGATGTGAGGTTGCTAGGCAACCCCCCTATTGTTTTAAACAAACCACCTAGAGCTGGCAGCAGCTGTCAGAGCTCTTGGCTTCTACCAATAACACAGAGCTGAAAAGATCTTAGAATAAAGGTCATCCAAAATAAGCAGCAATAAATAATGGTATCTTGGTGCTAGTAAACAG